>NC_133315.1:14702498-15002498 GCF_012295235.1 Primulina huaijiensis | reverse complement strand
GTTAAGAGTACTATTCTACGATGTCATGGTGCATGGCTTACTCAGAGATTGTTTACCCTGTTCCGGAAGAAAATGAATGGCCACGCAACATTAATTTTCCATTGGTGTTGCCTCCTTTCGTAGAGAAGAGAGTTGGTAGAAGAAAACAAAACAGAATTCCTTTCATCGGCTAATTCAGCAAAAGATAGAATCATATGCTGCTGGATGGTCGACCATTAGCCTGATGGTCGACCAAAGTTTTATTTTTGGTCGACCATTAGACCAATGGTCGACCATTGGATTGATGGTCGACCAATCTTTTATTTTTGGTCGACCATAAGCCCATTGGCCGACCATAAGCCCGATGGTCGACCATTACATTTATGGTCGACCATTAGCCTGATGGTCGACCATTAGCCTGTTTATTATGTAAATTATTTCACGATTCATATTTTTTGAAATATAACATCATTTTGAGATTGATTCAAATTTAAATTATAACATATAACATAATTTTGAGATCGTGACACCTGTAAATCATATCTTACAACATAATTGTGATTTCACGATTCAAATTTTTTGAAATGTAACATCATTTTGAGATTGATTCAAATTTAAATTATAACATATAACATAATTTTGAGATCGTGACACCTGTAAATCATATCTTACAACATAATTGTGATTTCACGATTCAAATTTTTTGAAATGTAATATCATTTTGAGATTAATTCATATTTAAATTATAACATATGACATAATTTTCAGATCGTGACACCTGTAAATTATATTTTACAACATAATTGTGATTTCACGATACAAATTTTTTGAAATGTAACATAATTTTGAGATTGATTCATATTTAATTAATATCATATGACATAATTTTTATACCGTCACACCTTTCAATTATATCTTACGACCTAATTGTGATTTCACGATTCAACTTTTTTGAAATGTAACATAATTTTGAGATTGATTCATATTTAAATTATAACATATGACATAATTATGGTCGACCAAAGCCTAAATCCTAAACCCTAAACCTAAAGCACTGTGGTCGACCAAAGCACAGACTTGGTCGACCATTTGGTCGACCATAAAAAAAGAGTGGTCGACCATAAAAGAGTCGACCAAAAAAGTAGAATGGTAGACCACAAAATACAGTGGTTGACCAAAAAGATTGGTCGACCAAAAAACTAGAGTGGTCGAACAAAAAAATACTATGGAATTACATAACAAAACAAACAAATAACAAACAATGTGTGTCCAGTAATTGCATAAAATTGTCCTATACATCACAACAATGACCAATCATTAAGGAACATATTACAAGCTAAAAAATATCTAAACTCAGATACTAATTTTTTATCCAAAGTTAGTACTAATTGCGCACTCTTCGTAGACAAAGAGTATCTAGCAACGACTAATACAAATGCTCCAGAATCTTCTCTGAGAAAAAAGAAAATAAAATAAAAAGTTATTATTTACTGTATAAAATCATAAAATATAATGAACTTTTTTTATATTTCAATTCGAAAGTTAACAACTTACTGTATAATCTTGGCACTGTATTCATCATGAACCTTTATATTCCATGGCCTCTCGGGGTGTGGGTTGTTCCCGACAATGGATAGCAGACGAGCAGCGTTTATAAGTATCTTTGAAGTTGGGATCGTGCCTTCGCTGCAAGTCATATATAATGCACTTATTCACCCCTGTAACGAGTTTTAGCAAAAACCAGCGCCTATCTCTGTAGACAGGGATGAGAATTCTTCGTGCATTCTCCCACGAGATACAAGGCCATTTTGGATCACTGCTTTTCACTTTCCCCACCAGATCTGTGTTGACAACATTATCTCTATCTTCGGCCAATATTGACATCGAACTGTAGAAATCTATGTCCATCAACGACACATCTGGCGACATCACTTCAGGATGTAGGATCTGCATCTCAAGCAATCCACGGAGAGCTTCGCCGAAGTGCTGAATACAACAAAACAAAAGTTTTTCAATGTTTTAAAATAAATTCTCTACAAATTTAAAAGCATTGTAAATGCTTACAGAGAAAGTGACACGCGAGTTTGCGATCTCCATGGGCCCGTAGTACGACTTCTCATATTCGGCATAAAAACCTCGAATCATACTTGGCGAACGGTCGAGCATCGATGCCCTAACTCGCGCCAGCGAGGTGTTTAATTTCAGTGTCACGGTCTCCGCAAGTGGCCTCACTGCGTAAATTGATCAATTAAAACAACTTTAATGAAAATATGAATAGACAAGGTGTAGTGTAATAACCTCTCGACGTGGTCGCCTCGCGACCTGACATACACGCATCGGAAGTCACTTGAATATCTGAAAACAAAAAAGCATATTGTTTAATATACTATACATAAATATAAAATCAAAAAAGTGTCTTACCTTACCTTCCAAGGACTCCTCTGTAATGCCTGGAAGGATAGGCTCGAATATCTGTTGGGTAGCCAGATTATCATCCACACCTAACAGCGTACATTAAACAAATTAAAATAATAGCAACTTCAATGCAAATATGAATAGACAAGGTGCAGTGTAATAACCTCTCGACGTGGTCGCCTCGCCAACTGGATTACGCGCATCCGGAGTCGCTTGAATATCTAAAAAAAAAGTTTATTGTTAAATAAACTATACGTAAATATAAAATCAAAAAATTGCATTAGCTCACCTTTTGAGGACTCCTCTGTAATGACTGGAAGGTTAGGCTCAAATATATGTTGTGTTTGGCTACTACTGCCAATTTCCCTAGCCAGATTATCATCCACACCTAACAACGTAAATTAAACAAATTAAAATAATAATGACAATTCTATCACATAAAAATAATTATAATTAATATAATTAACTCACCAAAATCGGCCTCGGATGATTTTCTCTTCCGCCCTCTGCTATAGGCTATGCTATAATCTTTGTTCTGATGCACTAGCATGTTAGACCTCATCTCAGCAAAACCAGCTCTGATCTGTTCAGTCAAACTCGATCTCAACTCATCGAGACCAAGATTGAAACTCGATTTCAAGTCATCTAAAGCCATATTTATATTCCGGATAGACGCCATGGTCTCAATAAATTCTGCTGACATCTTAACATGCATAGACGCAACGGAATCCTCCAAGGCAGTCAACCGCCTCTCGAAACGATGCTCCAACGGTGACGGGTGGCGGGAAGGATTGAGTCCAAAGTGGACTCTAGGACCCGTACGCATTGGAGAACTAGTGCTAGAGCTGGATCTATTGAGATCACCAGAACGGGTGCTGGAAACGTCCTGAGATGCATTTGCAGAAAGGGTGTGCTGGACTGATCTACTCATATCACCATAAAAGTTGCCGGAAAAAACAGGACTTGAATGTGCAGAAGGCGTGTGCTGGACTGAGGGAGACTCCAAAGGGTGCTCGCTACATATGACTGTTTCACGTTGCCTCCAGAGCTCGAGCACCCGAGTGATGACCGCATCAGGTGCAGAATCAACAAAAATCCCGGTCGTGTAATAAGGTGAAACTAGCTCCTCAGGAGTAGGAGTAAAAAATCCAAGACAATCCTGCATATAATTAATAACAGATCATATTAATAAAAAATTAATGTCCACAGTTATTATATCAAATCAATTCATATTACTTACATCTATAGGAGAACCACCAAAGGCTGCAGCGATATCAGCGCCAGTTGGGGCAAGGTTTGACGACCATGTGTTAGTCACCCACTGAAACATCCTGGGCAACATCAAACCTTCCACATCTCTTCTCCTTGCTACCTTTTGTGCCACGCTCGGATAACATTCATAAGCAAGGATCTGTAACATAAATTTCAAACAATGTTACTAGTAGAAATAACGATATCAAATCCACTTTAACATTCAATAATATACCTACAGAGGTAGAACAAAACCGCCGACAAGGAAGCTGCCGTCAACTTTTTTTACGACCTTGTGCCTCGGTGAGATAATTATATCGCCCTAAAAGGTCCTTCTTCAAACATCGGATAGCATCCCGATAGGCTACTCTACCCCAGGGATAATGGTTGAACCTATCCAAATCATCTACAAGCCTCAAAAATTTAGGGTCGATCTTCATCGTCTTTTTCCTCGTCGCCTCACCAAATACGGTACAACAAAAGTATAGACTAGCCATCTTTATCTTCTCCACATCTATACCAGTCTCATTATGCTCTTCGACATTAATCTTTCCCTCCAAATCACTCAAAGCAATCTCAGACTTACCGGGAAAGTGTGTGGTGCCAAATACATCTCTATCTGATAAATCTTCGGGCTCTATAGCGCAATCGAGACCCGTTATTAAACAATATTCTAACAAAGAAAATCTAACCGGTCTTTTGCGCACCACCATCCACAAATCATCACTACTACTATCAACAATCTGATTACTCATTAAATACCATATAATTTGACTGGAAATGTTAAAATCTCAATAATACCTAACCAAATTACCAAAAGCCGACTGCTCGAAAAAATGGGTTCTCTCGTCGTTGTTCAAATAGCGATGAATCTTCTCAGAAACCTCTTTGTATCTCGATTGAATTGTCAATTTGCATCGAAATACTGCATCTCTGCCAAGTTTCCTCGGCAAATAAACCTGTGACACAAAAAAAATAAGTACAGTTACGGAAATATTGGTCGACCACAAATTGTCGACCATAGCCATTTGTGGTCGACCATAGATTATGGTCGACCACCCTGTTTGTATGGTCGACCATTTGATGGTCGACCATAGGTTATGGTCGAACACAAATTGTCGACCATAACCTATGGTCGACCATTTGACCACATGTCGATCATAAAAAACAAAGTGGTCGACCATAATCTATTGGCTTTTTCACTTTGATGGTCGACCATGTGAGGTCGACCATACGTTATGGTAGACATCTCATCGTCGACCATCAAAGTAAAAAAACAAACGCTCATTCACACGCACACGGCATACATAAATCACGAAAATGGACAAAAACACAGAAGCAAAAAATCGAAATAAACGCGAATCTTACCACATTTTCGTTTGTCATTTTTTCGATTGAGTAAGCGTCACCTTAAGGGAAGGGTTTTTCGAGGGTTTTACTGGAACGGTCGGAGGTTTTGAACTTTTTTTCGAAAAGATGCTATGGATGTTTAATCGAGGATAATTAGCTAAAAAAGATGTATTTAAAGAATTTAAACTTAAAACCTAAGAACATAAAAGTAATTTTAACCATGAATTTTTTTCCAAAAAAAACACAATATAGTACCTTTTTCCTGATTTTCTCCACGCAATGCAAATGGCAAGCAAGGGTTTTAGCTCTGATCACGCCGGTTCCGCCTATGCGCCACCGGCGGTGCGAGAATCTGGTCTCTGAGCCAAGACCCATGGAGTTTCTCAACTCCACAGTCTCATCGCTCGCTCCTCGCATGTCCCTAATTAACGCCTCCATTTCTCTCTCTCAAAAATCCATCAGCAAGCTCTAGAAAATTCTACAATACCGCCCTCTTTCAATCTATTAAACCCGACCCACTATGTATTCAAATAAACTCGAAATTTCCGCTCATTTTAGTAGACCCATGAACCGAAGGAACTATCTGTGGAAAAAGGTTACTCAACATCGGCAATTTCATCAGGTGAGATCCCCTGAAGTCCCAGTTCGTGAATTCTATGAAAATGATGACTGTAAGTTAAAAAATGTCGATAGTTCTGCTGAACAAAGCGGTAATATTGAGTAAAAGAGCAGTCTTGATGATAATTGTTGCGCCTCTGGTTATGTCAAGAAACAGAATCCAAATTAATGAAAAAGCAATTTGGTGGGCCTATCTTGTTGAATGGACTAGAGGGTTGGGTTGAGCAGTACAAAATGGATTCTGAGTTTTGGGGGGCATTGGGACTGGACATATATTTGCTGTTTTTCAGGATTCTGAATGTAAGGTTGAAAGTGTAGTTGTGAATGAGGATGAAATTATGAGAAGACGTGGGGTTGATCCCCATCTTCGCGAGGTTGGTGAAACTGAAGATTTAGCTGTAGTTATTATAAAATATCTTTTGCAAAAGACTTGGCTAAAGAGATGGAGCGTGGGAGTACCATCATCATGAAAGATAGTTCGGTGGCCAAGTTTGTATTGCCCGCAGCAAATCAGTTGTTACGGAGGCAATTAGGGGTGTGATGTTGAAACCAAGTTTGCTACCGAGGATGTCGAGAGCTGGAGTCAGAGTATTTGTGGTTTATTTGCGGTTTGGGCAATTAAGGGCCTCTTTGGCGTTGGTGAGGATAGTGGGAAGCGTACAATGTTGGAAAAGGGTATGTCGAGAAGAAAGATGGAAGCTAGAAATGAGAAAGTGGAGATGATGAAGGGTAGCGTGGAGGTGATTTGGGATCCAACAGAGCCTGAAAGCATGCCTTTTAATAGGCCTCAGCTCGATAAGGAAGAGCTTCTAAATAGCATTATTAGGTCAAAGGGATTGAATCATGAATCAACATTAGCAGAGTATTCTAGATACCAGTCTAAGGATTTTGAGGATGATATTCAGCAAATCAGGGCTATGGCCAGACATGCACGAGAAATTGAGAAAGGAGAGTCTTTACCTGATAGTGGTGATGATGACAATGATCAAGCTGTAAATGCATTGCCTACTGGAAATATGAATCTTCCTAAACAAGACACTGTGGCTGTTTATGAATCTTATGAAACAATGGAATCTAGTGGTACTAAAAGCGGGAGAGTAAATGACATGAACCTGCTGACTGATGATCCAGACCATCAATCAGATCAGCCACATGAAAGTAGAACAAAGTTAAGGATCATAAAATCATTTAGAGAAGCCAGAGAGTACCTTTCACGGAAGCATCACAAACTGGAGATAAACCGGGAACCTGAAGCTAGTAGTGGGTTTGACAGTGATTTAACCATGCCTAGTGTAGATAATTCATCCTGTAACCCGGTTCAGGCTTCATTAAATTCAACTGGTGAAGTATTTGACTGTTCCTCCTCAATGACTGGGCATGATTATTTGCATCATCATGAAGATTACAAGGGTGTAGAAACAAATAGCACATCACATTCTACAACTGCTGAAGTTGGTTGTAAAGGTTCGATGTTGTCAAAAGAAGCTTTCACTCAGGTAATACCTGGAACTACAATTGAGGGCAAAGAAGATGGTAAAACCACGGAACTAACCCAAACTTGAGCCATTAGTTAAAAGTCGCAGTTGGATTCAGAGATAACTATGTAGCTGCAACGGAGAGCTCAAATTATGGGTTGAATTCAGGTACTGATTTGGCTCAACTTGAAACTAATGGTGATGAACAAGAATTTGAATGGATGAAGGATGAAAGGCTAAGGGAGATTGTATTTAAAGTTCGAGATAATGAGCTGTCCGGAAGAGATCCATTCATCTTGTGGATGATGAATATAAATATGCATTTTTTAGTGGCCTTGAAAAGAAAGTTGAACTTGAAAATGAAAAGCTGATGAAGGTGCATGAATATTTCCATGAGAACATTGAAAATCTTGACTATGGGGCAGGTAAAGTTTTAGTTTCTTCATCAAGTTCCTTGTGATTTTTTTACTGAGTCAGTCAAGAGATGAATTTAATTGTAGCCCTCCCTGGAATGAAACTTACTTATACTTTTTCTTTGCTTAATTTCATATTTTGGCTATTGGTAGACAGTCAATGAGACTAGTTAGAAATTCTTTTTGACTAGTCATGTTTTTTTCCTCTTTTTTTCTTTTACTTCTATTTAGTTATTACGAGAAAATTTCAACCTTGCATGCAATGAATTGAGACTGTTAAACTAATGGGGCTCTTTGTTAATTCCATAGACGGAATCAGCTTGTATGATCCACCAGAGAAAATCATACCACGATGGAGAGTCTCCCCTGCTGAAAGGAATCCGGAGTTCCTGAACAATTTTGTGGAACAAAGAAAGGTTCTTGTTGCTGAAAGTCTTAAAAATTCATTTCTCACAAAGAACACTGGAAAAGACATCATTCATAAACCAAAAGAACCTTTACCTAATGACGAAAATCAAAGTTCAAGATTTCAAAACGAGATTACATCATCATCACAGACTGTTATAGCACGTAGTGACGGTTCTGTTAGGGCTGGCAAAAAATCTGGACAAGAGAATTGGCAGCACACAAAGAAATGGTCGCATGGATTCTTGGAGTCATATAATGCAGAGACAGACCCAGAAGTCAAAGCTGATATGAAAGAATAGGTAAGGATTTGGATAGATGTATCACTGAGAAAGAAATAAAGGAAACAGCTGATTTTATGGATTAACTTCCTGAGAAGGGAGTGTCTTGACTTTTCCTATTTCCTTTCAAACGTATGTGAGGATATTCATAGATTCAACTTTGATGTTTGTTGATGCTTTGCAGGATGCTTTTCGTGAAGCCAAAACAAATGGCTTTGGTGTAACTGTGGTCAGAAAAGGTCAGCTGCGGCTGAATATAGATCAAACATTGGAAGAAGTAGAAGAAATGATCGTAGACATAGGCAGTAAGATTTATCATGATAAAATCATGAAGGACTGTTCTGTGGATATTAAGGCACTGATGAAGGGAGTTTTTGTCATTAGCCAACCATCCAGAAGGTAATATTATAGTCTTATAATCTTTCTTCCTCTGAATGTGTCGCGATATCGATCCTATTTTATTGCAGAGGTCTTATAAACGTGAAACATAAGCTTTTGAAACCTGCATGAAGCTTTATTCCCAAGCTTTTAAACCTGCATGAAGACAGCTTTATTCCCTTTATGTAAATGTGAACTGAATTTTTGTTATAAACATGGTGTGATTAGGCCCTGGTAAATTTCATACAGGCCAATATCGATTGGATTTGAAACTATTTACTTTTTTATTTATTAATGTTATTTTATCATTTTGTTCAACTCCCGGCTTATTTTATTTGCCTTGGGTTTGTGTGGGAGATTTTTTTGGTGAATTTAGAACTTTGTAATTTTTGTTGTTTCTGGATCTGTTGAAAATATTGCTGGTAAATTAAGAATTTGTTACAAAGATACTATCTTTGTTACAGCAGTCAAGCAAGCTGAAATTCTTGTATTGGGCAGATACCATGTTGCCATACTGGGCCGTGGACAAAAGTAGGACTCCCGAGTGTTCTACAGTTGAGCTAGCTAAAATGTTCTGATTCTTTCTTAACCTTTCAACTCCACATTTTTTGTTATGTACACGTACTAATGCATTAGTTATTAAGATATACTTATTCGGGATATAGTTTATTGAAAATTACTTTTTAAAGATGATACCTCATCAATTGTTTGACCCTTTGTCCGATCATTTAGTTCATCGTTGGTGTTAATGGAGTTTGATCAGACATTGTGTTCAAATTATCTAGAACTTTTGGTCCCTTTGCTGGTGTTTTATAAATCTAATAACTTATTGGTAATGAGTTATGATTTTTGGGACTTTTTGAGGCTGTCTTATTTGGGAGGCTGAAAAGGCACTGACATGTTCCGACCACATTTGATCTCACTGAACATTGAATGGTAGCCGGTTCTGAGATGATTTTCTTGTCATTGCAGGAAGAAGAGAAGGCAGTAAAACCATGAGCAAGGCATGCTTTTGATTTTTCTCGAACGCGGAGTATTGGTAGGACATCGGGAGGCAGGTTCACTATCAAGTCACTCGAGCGATGTCTCATTTTTTGAGGCGAGTCGTTTCTGTGTCTCTTTTATCCATCTACAGAGAATGAAATGCAGATTCGTCATGCAAATTTGATGCATATAGTTATGTTTAGTTGTTGGAATGATATGATGGGCATGCGGTTCTAAGTAGGGAATAATCGGAGTCGAAAGAAGCACAAGTGGTCTCCTCAGAATAGGAATGTAAATCTACTTGCCACCTTAATTCTTAAAGCTTCAAATCAAATTATTTTGGGTGAGTTCAGAATCCCAATTCCCTTAGGAGAATTATGCAAGGTTCAAGCTCGGTTTTGATTTACAATTGAATTTTCTATAAATCTAGCATGGTCATCATAAAGAAAATTTTCTACAAGTCACCTAAAAGAGAACAAAAGACCATTCTATGTATTTTGCGAGCTATAGCTGAAATTTCTTCCAATTTTGTCTAGCGATCCTTCATTATTATTCCCTCTGAGAAGCAAGGACATAGCATTCCAAGTCGAGGGCGAGATATATGTGGAAGCGACACGAATTCGACCAATCTGCCAAGCAGCTGGGGGGAAACTTTCTAACCCACTTTGGGAAGATCAAGTGATTTATCAAATCTGGGCAAGTTTAGAACTACTCGAGGAGACTGGGGAAATCCAAACGAATGTCAAATAGATGCATAACAATATCATATCATTCGACTAGCAAAATCGAAAGTCTCAATGGGTTGAAAGCCTTTCTTTTCTTGGTGACCTCATCACTAAGTCCACACGGCGACGGCCAGCGAGAAAAGTGTAGGGGTCGTTCGGCCTGCCATCTTTGGAGTTGGGTTCTGGGGAGGCGTAAAGAGAAGGATATACTGCAAGTCTTCTGCTCATAGAGGAGAAGAAACAACAATAATATGATACATGCAAATTCGTTCTCTTTCTTTGCTATATTCTTATTTACTCTATAAAATCTTCTTTTCTTTTCTTTTTTCTAGTCTTTAATCATTAAGACTGACGTGCATTAATTCAATTTTAATTGGTAAAATAAAAAAAATTAAACTCTAAATGATGAAAGATTTTTTGGTACATGAACATTTAATTAAATGAGTGGCAAAACAACATGAGGGAAATTGGACTTCAGTCCCCAGCCGTCGATTTTTTTTGTGTTCAGTCCCTGGGTACTTTTTTAGTACCACATTTTCACATGAAGTGTACCACATTTCCACATGAAGTGTACCTCATTTTGTATGACATAGTACCACAATTTTGTGGGTAGTGAGTGAACCCAAAGAAATATTTTGATTGTGGATTTTTCACCAACTTCCCCATTTAATTAAATGAGTGGCAAAATATTAGGGAAATTGGATTGTGGGTAGTGAGTGAACATTTTTTTTGTGTTCAGTCCCTGGGTACTTTTTTAGTACCACATTTTCACATGAAGTGTACCACATTTCCACATGAAGTGTACCACATTTTGTATGACATAGTACCACAATTTTGTGGGTAGGGAGTGAACCCAAAGAAATATTTTGATTGAGGATTTTTCACCAACTTCCCCCAAAACATGTGTGTTGCACGTGATTAACGAATTTGAGTGCACTATGAATATTGACCGTAAATTTGCAAATTAATTTGGACACACAATTTTTCACAAATTATTCAATAACAAGTATTATTTTACAGTTTATGTACCATTTCGAATAGTCATGGTAATTTTTCCAATAATTTTTTTTTGATTTTTGAATAATTCAATATTTTTTTCATCTTATTTAAAATTTTTATTTTTCCCGCTTCTTTATTCGATTAAATTTGACAATTTCATAAATATTTATGATTTCCATATTTCTTTTTAATCATTGGATTTGATGTTGATTAATATCTTTGATATTTGCCTTGTTTTTCTTATGAACTTCTTATTTTGTTTGTTTGAGTTGTTCATATTTTGGGTTGTTAGACTTAATTTAATTGTGGTGATGAGAGTCAAAACCAGTAGATCGTATTAGTAAAACCAGAAGACAGTACAAAAGCAGAAGTTCTCGTATCGCCTTAATAAAGCAGTACTCTTCGAGTACTTATCAGCTTAGATAAACAGAAGCAGAACTTGGCTTTTACACGATCAGAACCTATCGAACATATATTAAATGTTACCGTTACTTTACCTAGTACGAGTATTAAATGCACCATTAATGCTGAACAAAGACATTTAACGCTCTTTAACAGTTTTGGTATGAAACAAGACTGATTGTTTCATAGCTTTCTGCATGACCCATTTTAGGTACTAAAGCTGATCTTGCTCAGGAGTTTCAGAAGCCGTTTTTGATTATAGACGTTGGACTCAAGTTTTCTATATATTAGGTTCAATCCTATATAGAAAATAACGTTATTATCATTATCTACACAACGATTATTCCAACGTGAACTTGAGCTATCTTCAAGTACTTATCTTCGAAACTCAACATTCAGAAAAGTAGCACACGCTCTATTATCAATATCCGATCTTCTGAGATCATATTGTGCTGCTGTTTCGTAAATCTTTTCAGAAAAGTAGCACACGCTCTATTATCAATATCCGATCTTCTGAGATCATATTGTGCTGCTGTTTCATAAATCTTTTCAACCTAAATACTTTACTATATCTTTGAGAAGAGTTTGTAAACTGAGAAAGAGTCTTTTCCAGAACTTTGTTGTATTTGTTTTACTGAGTTGTGTAACTAAGAGTTTCCGTAGGCTAAGGGTAAGCCCTACTGAAGTGGGTGTGTACGAGTGTGTACTGTAATATCCAAAGTCTTTTAGTGATACCTTTTGGAAACAGAAGAAGGAGAGACGTAGAAGATTTTATCTTCGAACTTCCAGAAACAACCATTGTTCTACTGCCTACTGTTTTATTGTATTTCACCGTACTCCATCGGATCGTTTCCGCACTTATTTTTGTGATCTGCTGGACTTACATTCGAACAAAATAAGCTTTAATCTCTAACATGATTCTAGCACCTTTTGCAAAATCACCCAACAAAAGAAAGAGTTTATTCACCCCCTCTAAACTCTATATCGATCCCCAACAAGGGTCTGACTCCATTTTATTTCATCTTTTTTTTTGAAGTCTCACTTGGTTTCTTTACATCTTTCACAACCATTGACAACATATCATTGTTCTTATTAACTAATTTGTCTAATTTGAAATGGAATTTGTGATGTTTCTTATTTGGTTATCTAAGGTTCACTTTATTTTAGACATATATTTTCCATGTAAATGAATTAAAATAATATTTAAATAAGTTTTCGGCTCTCTCCATTGGATACATACAAACGATTTAGACTCATAAAAAAATTTAAATCTAATATTACGCTCACACAACTCTAATTTATTTCATGTCCCAACGTATCTATATATCACACAAAAAATCTATTATTTCCATATTATTATTCTTTCACAAGACAAATGACAAATACTGCAACTTCAAAATTCGTCTATATTGCCTTATATTTTAGGTTATCCATCATTATAAATCAAATAATGATAATTTAAGTTTTTTCTTTAAAGGTGTTGGATAATTATGTCTTAAAATAATAAAAATTTCAATGAATAAATAATAAATTATCATAAACGAAACAAACGAATCAATTATTAAAAATCGAAGTATAAAAGTTCATCTTATCATATCTAAATATAAATAATAAAGGTTAAGAAAAATGAACAATTATCTATAGCAAATATAAAATCTGAATTAAATTTTTTATTTATATAGTTTTTATTTTTAAGAAACGACATTCACTTCGACGTCATAGTCCAATTATTCATGGATAGGAACTTCGATATATAATAATATTTCAAAACGAAATGAGAGGAAAAAAGAACAAATTAAGAGAATTAAGAATCAAGAAATAAGTATATTGTTTTTTTAAAATACATCACATTTTTTTCAATATTTTCATCAAATAACTTATCTTAATCTATTAATTTACAACTCAATATTTCACTCCAACGTATAATTACTTAATAATAATAAACGATAATCATTATATATACATTTTTATTCAAATGAAAAAGAAAAACTCTGATTTGAAATCTTAAAAAAAGTTAAAACATAAAAAAACTATAAGAGTCATAAATAGTTTCTTTAAATAGTATTAGTTTGACATAATGATAAATGAAAATAAATTAAACAATTTTACATATTAAATCTCTCATGGAAAAAAATTTAAACACATGTTATATAAAGTTTAATTGTTTGAAAAAAAATGAAGGAACATTACAATATCATATTGAGGAATCTATATTGAATGAAAAAATGATTCAAATTATCTGAATCATCATATGAAATTATTATAAAATAGAAAAAATATGATCAAATATATCTATGTTATAAGAATAATTATAAGAAGAAAATTCATTGTATTTGCATAAAAAAATCAAGTAATTTTTGTCGATAAAATATCATATATTCGAATGAAATAAAAAATATGATTTAAAAAAAATTACTGCTAATCAAGTGTGTTAATTAAAAATGATATGAAATGAAATAATAAAATATCATTATAATAAAAAAATTTCGGAAATTGCAAAATTTGTGAAAAATAATTTACCTTGAATATGTTTTAATTTAAATGACATTATATTTTAATTGACTCGAATATAAAAGACAATATCAGATATTGAATTTATGAACATTTTAACAAAATACACAAACTAAAATAACAAGAAGACATATATATTAATGATAAATTTATTGTTTATGAGAAATATGACAATCTAATGCATATGAATACAACTTTCTGATTCAATTTTTGTACGCAAAAAGTTAAATATATAATTATTAATATTAAAATATATGTACCCAACAAATAAAAAGTAGATGAATAAAAGTAAATAACACACATTAATTATATATAGATCAATCAAAGCAATACACAATAGATTAACATTAACACTAATATGATTTCGTCCATTTTGATTGTTTTATGAAATCGATGTACATTAACTCATTTGACTCAAAAATGCTCAACCATTGTTATGAAAGGCGAGCGCACAGGCGCAGCCAGGCGCACATGTCATTAAAGCGTTCGCCTGTGCGCTTGGGTATTTTTATGCTGCGATTAACTATTTATAACTCAAGCCCATAAAATTTAAAGCCCAATAACAAACAAAAGCCCTTTTTAATGTTTTAAAAAAGCCCTACAATCTGATGTGCGTTCTTTTTCTTATCGTTCATTCAAATTCTTTCTGGTTTTGCGCAGCAGTGGCCTTTCTCTACGTCTGAACTCTGAAACTCTCTACGTCTCTGTATCCTTAACGTAATTCTGTTCTTTTTGTGCCTTGTGGATTACAAAGTCTCTACGTCAGTATCCTTCACCTAATTCTGTTCTTTTTGTGCCTTGTTGATTACAATATAGGATTTATTGTATATGGATCAATGATCATCTGTCTGTGCTAGGCAGCCCTACAATCTGCATGCTTTGCTTGATGTCTTACTGTTGCTGTGGTCTGTGAATTGTGATTAGGAAAAGAATTCTTGTTTTTTGGCAGCAAATCTTATTAAAAAATATTTTTTGGCTCCCTAATGCTAATCCATGATAGCGCTATGTATCCTAATTTAAATCCAAATAGTTGTTACTTCACTTAAAATTTCTGTAGCCAGGGATAGCTAAGAGATTGACGAGTTAGCATTTTCAAGAGAATATTTCTGTAGCCGGGGATAGCATTTAGCAGTGTACTTTTCTAAGTTTTCTCCATATACTTGTTGTCTACAGAGACGTAGATTACTTAATGCGACTCAAAATCTGTCATGCCAATCAATACTCAAAAAATATATACATGAAAGTCCTAATAATTTTGCATGTTTTTTTGAAGGACTTAGCCAGTTCATCTATAATATCAAGAAATTCCATCATTACCAGAAATCTTTTGTTCTAGGTCTTTCATAATTTCACAATCATATCTAGCCTTGTTGAGTTGTTTCTCCTTCTGTCTATTTTTTTTTATGTTTTCTATATCTTGTGGGATGTGACGTCATGAAGGAAGAATTTTTGCATTATGTTATAATGTTGTTGCTGTTAACTTTTCCTTAAGAATTTTTGCATGCTGTTATAATGTTGTTGCTGTTATAATTTTTTGCATGCTGTTATAATGTTGCATGCTGTTACCGTTGCTTGATCTCTAGAATAAAACATGTTTTTACAGATAAAAATGTCAAATTCTGAATCACAAGTCCTTCGAAAAGATCCAGCATGGAATTATGCAACACTAGAAGACCCAAAAAATACCAATAAAGTGAAGTGTAATTTTTGTGGGAAAACAAATAATGGTGGGATTTATCGACATAAACAACATCTTGTCGGAGGCAATAGGTGAAACGTCTACCCTTTTTATTGATTTAAAAGTACTAGAATTTTTTTTTAAACACTCAATTTTCGGCCATTTACATTTACCACATGAAAATATTTTTTATAAAATATTTTACTCTTTTAAATAAAACACCAACCAAATAGCATTTTAAAAATCAAGTGCAATAGTCAAAAAATGAAATCGTCAACTGTTTTACCAACCCTAAAAAATAATAAGTTTGGAAAGTATAGCCCATACTAAACCTCTCAAAAATCTCTCAAAAAGCATAAATAAATAGTCTTACAAATCTTTAACATTAATCATGGATCATAAGTCGTAAATGCGGAAAAATAGAAGCGCTGGTCCTCTGGTTGTGTGCGCCTTCAGTCCAGTCAAATCATCCGTCAAGACCTCCCTCAACCTCACCTGCATCCATCACACCTAGTGAGTCTAAAGACTCAACACACCATAATTTTTATAACAAATAATACTTATAAAACCCCATGCAACAGTGAAAGTACTTGTAAGTAAAAATAACTTTTCATGACATGCAAACATAAACTTTAACTTTCCTTTTTTTCTCAACATGACATAACATAAACATTTTTCATGATCATAAACATTTTTCCTTTTTCTTTTTCCTTTCGTTGAATTCAGATCGTTAATTGTGACGTTCCTCATCATGACATAAACCTCAAAAGTCGATGGATCCATCTACATGTAACCACAGTACTGGGCGACGGGGATATCAGCGACACTCTCACCGGTCAACTGAGTCTTGTCCTATCTTTTTTCGAATAGAAATACAATCGTCAGGGTTCTCTCTGGGGCCTTTTCCCACAAATGGGTTCCCTCGGGGGCCTTTTCCCCTCACGATATTCCCATTATTACCATTACCACAAAACCGTTACCACATAACCGTAACCACATATTCGTAAGGATGGAAACACGATCGTTGGGCTTCCACTGGGACCATAACCCTCACGATATCTCCAACATTATCGAATTAGTCACAATCACTCCACTTCCTTCAACGTTTAACATTCTCATTACTTTATAAAAATCATGCATAACATCACATTTTCCTTTTTGAAACCAAGCATGCAACATGTATTTTAAATGTCTTCCTTAAATCATAAAAAAAATCTCTTAGACATTTAAAATCATAATTTAATCATGAAAATTTCATAAACATTTAAAAATAAGCATAATATCATAAAAACAGCATTTAGGGCACTGCCATGACCTTTACATATTTTTAGGTGTAAAAAGACCGTTTTACCCATGGACTCGACATTTTACGTTTTTGACTTTTTCCTTGATTTCTTGACTCTAACATGTCCCAAATAATTATTTAAGCTTACATGAATTTTTCTATAATTTTATTTAGCTTAAATATTAGACTTTTTCATTTATCTTTAAATAATTGTTTTGACAGTGTTTTAATCCCGAAAAATCCAAAACTTTAATATAAAATTCTAAATTCAAAATGTAGTCTTTTTATATTATTTTAGCCCTTATGAACCACGACTCGACCACCGTGAGCCGTTTTTCAATTTTAATGAGTCAAAAACCCTAAATTGACACTTAAACTTCCACCCCGAGCCAACTTTCGATTTTAACGAGTCACCCCCAAACCACTTTGATCCAAAACTTGACCAATATCCTAAAGTACCCTACGGGACCCTTAGACCACTAAGAACCCAACCCAAACAACGAAAACAAGCAACCCCAAACAGCCCCTAAGCTGGCCGAGAATCCTTATAGAACTAATACTCTTTGATTTGCTTCCCAACCCTTACCAACGAGCCCAGCCCTTGAACCAACCACCCGAGCACCCTCCTAAGACTCTATTGCATCACCTTGACCCAGCCCTTGAACCCCAGACCGAGCCCCAAACCCCTGGAAGCAGCGCGAACCCTGCGCACTTCCTGGACAGCTTCTCGGGTAGAGTCCTAGCATGGCTAGGAATCTTTTCCCAGCCCCTACTCGAGTCATAGCTTGGCTAGGACTCTCACCCTGACCCATGACAGCCGCTAGCCGAGCCCTGACCCAAGCCAAGGCCAAGCCCATCCCCTTTTCATGGAACTCGTACGCCCCAAACCCCTTGACAGCAACTTACGTTTGTTCTTGTTTCTTTGGTTTCTGCTGAAACTTGGGTGTGTGTGTGGGACTTTAATTTACACAAAAGCTTTGCTTAAACATAATATGACATCATGACAGCCCCTTAACATGCTTAGAACAAGTTCCTTTGGATTAAAAGTCATCTTTTCTCATATATACATGCAATATGCCGAAAATTCTGAAAATAATTTCATGTTCTTCATGCATACAATAATTCAAACACTAATATGGTATAATGGATGAGAAAAGGAGATGTATGGCGTGCCTTTGCATTTTAAACACACGAATAAAGGTTTACGACGAAGAACGACGACGACGGCTTGAAAACTCTATCAAACTTGATGCTTATTCCTTGCTATTTTGGAACACTTCTCTTGAAATTGATGTGTGTGTGTCGTGTGTTAGAGTGGGGAGAAGAGTTTGAAAGTGTAGGGGAAAGTGGGCGTGTGTTATGAAAAGGGTTTGGGTGTGTTTTGAATATTAAATACATAATTAAGTTACTAATTAAGCTTATGCCCATTAGGTAGATTAATTAGGCCCATTAGTGCTTAATTAGAATTTAATTAAAATATTAAAAATAATTTTGTTTAATAAAGTTTGTGAATTTATTAGCCGGGTTGCCAAAACGTTCGTATTTTCGTTAAAAATCCAACACCGATAAATTTTACGTCCCGGCGTATAAAATCACCTCAAAATCCCATATTTTCAAAAATAAGAAAAAACATCACCCATAATTTAAATAATTAAAAACATTTATTTAATAAAAACATTTTCTATTTTTCAGCCATCGGTCTCCATTCCTCGATCGCAACTCGAATAACCTTTAAAAATACATTTTAATGCAACCATGTAGAAAAGTATATTTTAAAAATGTCAAAATGCACAACATAATTAATCCATGAAATTAAAATATTTAATTAAAATACAAAGGATTTTAATAAATGCATGCATGTGGTTCGCGTGGACCTTCAAATTTTTGGGACGTTACAATAGGAATACGAAAACTTGCTCAAAATGTCCAGAGCACGTGAAAGAAGAAATTAGTTCTTATATGTCGGAAAAAAATTGAAAAATCAAATGGATGTGATTCCTCACTTTGATGAAGTTGCAGAACAACAAGAATATTTGGATTTGGAAGAAGAAGATATACCGACAAAAAGGAAACGACCTAAATCAGTTTCATTTGGTCAGCGTTCTAATCTTGCAGCTGATTTTTCTGGGAAGAAACTAAAACAAGCTGGTCCAATAGATTTATACTTCCGACAAGATGTTGATGAGACTGTACCGCAAGGAAAGAAAAAAGATGCAAAGACAGCGAAGTTGTATGATGAAAATAAGAAAAAATTGAGAGAGAATGCTATGCAAAAGTTCGCTAGATGGATGTATGATGCAGGTATTCCTTTTAACACCGTGAATTATGATAGTTTTAAACCATTTATTGAAGTTGTTGGACAATTTGGTTGTGGAATGAAGCCCCCTACTTATCATGAAGTTAGAGTTATATGCTTAAAAAAAGAGTTAGAACATACAAGATTAATACTGAAAGAATACACGGATGACCATGTTAAATATGGATGCACTTTGATAGCAGATGAGTGGACTGATAGAAAAAATAGGATATTGATTAATTTTTTGGTAAATGGTCATAGAGGGAATGTCTTTATAGAATCAGTGGATGGGTCGAGCTATACTCACACGGGTGCGAAATTGTTTGATTTGTTCAACAAATATGTGCAACAAATTAGGGCAAATAATGTGGTTCAAATTGTTACTGATAGTGCAAGCGCAAATGTTTTAGCTGGTATGGTTTTAATTTTTAAATTTTTATATTAGTTATATCAATTTATATAAATTATTATATTATTTAAATTAAAGTTGTAACTTCTAATATGTAATTTGTATATTGCATTTAAATTTTAATGAACAGGGGGTCATTTGGAAGCACAATATCCTCACTTATACTGGTCTCCATGCGCTGCTCATTATTTAGATTTGATGCTTGAAGATTTTTTTAAACTTCCTCACTTGAAGAAGGTATATGAAGAGCAATGATGGTTAATAGATATATATATATAACAGGCCCCAAGTTTTAAACATGATGAGAGAATTCACGAGGCAAAAAGATATGGTCAGAGCTGGAAAAACTCGTTTTGCAACCGCTTTTTTAACTTTAAAGCGGTTTCAAAATCACAAGCGAGTTTGAGAAAAATGTTTACATCTGAGAAATGGACCACTAGTAAATTTGCAAAGGAGGCACCAGGTAAGCGGGCAGCAGAGGTTATACTAATGCTTTCGTTTTGGAATATGATTGTTTATGCTATTAAAGTAGGTGGTCATGTGGTGAAAGTTCTTCGATTGGTTGATGGGGAAAAAAACCTCCAATGGGCTATATTTATGAGGTAATGGATCGAGTTAAAGAAGCTATTGTTGCCTCATTTGATAACAAAGAGGACAAATATAAAGATATTTTTGCTATAATTGATCATAGGTGGACGATACAACTCCATCGAACTTTACATGCTGCTGAGCATTTCTTAAACCCGGAGTTCTTCTACTCAAATTCTAATATAGAAAATGATAATGAAGTTGTGACGGGTTTGTATAAATGTATCACTAGGATGTGTGAAACCGAGGAGTTACAGGATAAGATCATGGACCAATTGCCAATGTACAAAAGGGCCGAAGAACTTTTTGGGATGCCCATGGCAGTCAAACAAAGAAACAAAAAATCACCAGTTAATCAATATTTTATTTTTATTATATGATAATTGATATGTAATAGTTTTAATGCTCAATTTTTTATTTTGTTTCAAAATTACCAGTGGAATGGTGGTTGGCTTATGGGTGTTCGACACCCGAATTGCAAGTGTTCGCGGTGAAAGTTCTTAGCCTTACTTGTAGCTCATCTGCTTGTGAACGAAATTGGAGTATGTTTGAACATGTGAGTACTAAGTATTAGTCTTTAATGAAATATTAAATAAATTTATTAATTTAAAGCTAAAATTAATTTGTATCAAATATGTGCACCTTCATTCCAAAAGAAGAAATAGATTGGAGCAAAAAAAATTGAATGATTTGGTTTACATCAAGTATAACAGGGCTTTGAGGCGCCGATATGATATGCGTGATATGATTGATCCTATTTCTTTTGGCTGATATCGATGATAGTAATGCAGGGTTGATGGGAGGATTAAATAATAATAGTGGTGACGAAAATGATCTCGTATTTGATGATGATAATTTGACTTGGGGTGAAGTTGGACGAGCTTCTGGGGTTGATGAAGATGCCTATAATTTTAGATCTTGAGGCACATCCTCTACAAAAGAAGCAGCGGCTAGTACGAGTACATTAAATACGTATAAAAGAAGATCTACTAACTATCGTTATAGCAGTGAAGAGGATGAAGAAATTGATTTTGGCAAAAACGATGAGGAATCAAAAGGATACAAATCTGGAGCTTCAGCTTCTGGAGATGATGATGATGATGATGATGATGATGCAGTTGAGGAGGAAGAAGATGAATTTGATGATTTAGATTTTTGAAGTTTTTTGGTTAATATATTATGATGCACTTACGACTTACTAATTTGTTTTTTTTGCTATGATTTATGCTACATTATCTGTTAATGAATTTTTATTTATATTATTTTTTATCTTTGTCAAAATATTTAATTTAAATCATATAAAATATTTTATATATGTTGAATTTTAAAATTTGTGTCATATGCGCCTTACTTCAATAAAACGTGCGCTTCGCCTCGCGCCTCAGGCCCCAAGACACCCTTGCGCTTTAGTGCGCCTTGCGCCCCAAATAACTATGTGCTCAACACATTCACAAGAGAATGAAATAGTGATCATTGTCTACAAATTTTTTTATCTAAAATTGTAAATTGAAAATATACATTATTTAAATTTTATTTTTTTTAAAATAACTGAAGTCGGAAAACTTCAAAGTGTCCAAAGCAACATATATAATAAAAGATTGAATCTTGAAACTCGAGATGTAATTATGAAATTAAATCATCTAACCAAAAAATGAAAAAAGAAGATAATTCAAAGTTAAATATCTGAAAAAATGGATCGACTCATCAAGTTTCAAATAAGATCCATAAAAGGAAAAACACTTGTCATTCGTTGATAATTAGCGACATCCTAAAAATGCCTTGATCGAAATATGATTTTCAAATTAAGTTTCGAATGAGTGGATGCTGAAAAAAGAAAAAAAAAAGTGACGATACCAAGAGACCCACGCCACTTCATAGGGCTGCGAAGCTTTTAACAAACTCTCAATCAGAAAGCGGATATTTTCCCCCAACAGGTTTAGCTAAGATTCTTGCATTTCTTTCGTTTTTCTTCAGATAGCAGATTGGATTATAAAAATTGTGTGTATTGCTGTTACAAATGATGATAATGTATATTGATTATTGATGCATAATTGGCAGGAAATTACCCGAGTTTTCATGAAAAACTGCACGTTGCATTATGCAGCATACAGGAACATACACCCATTATGGGCTCTTGCAGAATATCGCAAGCGGGTTCCATTACCACCATCTCTATCACCTACACGCATTCACCTTTCTTGATCAAATACTATTGATTTTTCTTTGATTATTGTGGAATGAAGAATTCTGGCACATGTTGTACTTAAGGTTTCTGACCATAATCAAAACCAAACCCAGGAGATGGCAGTTAGCCTCACAATGTGGACAAAATTCTACTGAAAAAACTTCACATAGTTGTGAATAAAATGGAAGGGGAAACTTCAATGTGGAAGAGAATAATCAGAGATTGTGATCACCACAAGTTTTGCCAAATGTTAAAACTTTTGAAATAACGCTTTGCCCCTTTACTTGAAAAGCAATCTAAATGTACTAGTAATTGCAGCAATCCTCATAAATAATAATCATTGATAATATTAGGAATATAACAATTTTTTGTGTAATGTTTTGACATAGATTTGATCATATACAAGGGAGCTAATTTCATGTAAAAAAACCTCAGGCCAATTCAAGTTGCACAAGCTATATATCCTCATACGTCTAGCTCATTAGAATATATGTGATTATACTGTCAAGTCTGCACCTTCGTTACCTTCCGCTTCTGTTAATATAAAAGATAAATGAGGGAAAAGGAAAACGCAAAGAGGAGAAGACACCATGTATCAACTAGGATTTTTTTAAAAATTTATCATTCTAGATCATGTAGAAAGACATGTTTCACATATTAGTTCAAAGGTATTTGAAGAAAAGCTACATAGCAGACATTTCATTTCTTGGCTATTACTTTCTTTGGAAGCATCTCTAGTGGCGTGGTTTTGAGAAGGAAGAGCCTAGCTGCCCGTTCTTGCAAAGTGCCCCCACATTTCAATCCCCGCCTTTGAAGTTCTGCTTTTAATCTTTCCATGCCAAGAACCTAAAAAATATTTGATCGTGGTTAACATTTAAAGAAAATAAGTGTATATATATACAACAAAGAGCTTAAATAATCAACTGCGTACCTCTAATTCTGCTGCTGAATTGTATTCATCAAAGTTCAAGGGATTGTCCAAATCTTGAACTTCTGAACTCACAGACGCTGATACTTCCTCAAGTGGATCAGAATTGGTAACACTGATCACTTCTGCCGTAGATGTAGCTATTTCCTCAGGAACAGAGACACCGGGGAACAGACCGATCATTTCTTTCGATTTGCTTGAGTCAAATTTGTGAGGCACCTCCATTTTGGCTCCATCATGATCCATAATTTCCTCCCGGTTCTCAACTGCAGGTTCGTTCCTACTTGTACTTTTACCATCATCAACACACCCATCAATGCCATTATCTGATTTTGGAGACTCTTTAGCAGAAACATCCTCCTCCTGGTAGCCAGGGGAATCTTCATCAAGATATCCAGATATGACTTTCTCACAAGTAACTGAACATGGAGCGTCCTCAGCTTCTTTGCTCGAATCTGAAAGATTTCCATTGTCCGTAATAACAGATTTGGCATCCTCCACCCTTTTGTCTCCATCGATGTCTTCCTCATCCATGTCCTCACTATCACTGTCTCCAATTTTTCTCTTCCCCGACCTGAAAAAAGGTCATATGTGTGAGGTAAACACTAATGGATACCTCAGTAATATTTCACTGTCACAAACCATGAGTAAATCGGAAACTTTTAGATTCCTAATTTCAAAATTAAAGATCGAATGGCTTCATAATGTTCTACAAACAGATTTAAACTTTGTATCCATCTTCAATGCTCGCATACAATATAATAGCGCCACAATTTCGAACTTTCAAAAGTTCTAACGAAACAACGATACTTTTTTTATGAATAAATTGTCACATGATTTTCAGTAAATTCGCCCAGCACCCTGATTAATTAAGTTATGTGAGGCAGCAATATTTATAGTCGAGTCTCCAAATCTACAACCTCGTACAAGAAAATAAAAGGCAGAGCAAAATACAGGAGGAAATTTCATACCATATCTTCAACCGCTTGGCATGATTCTCGGTCTCCTTTTTACCATCCTTCCTCTTCATCCCATTCATCGACTCCCGGACCGACCTCTCCACCTCCTCCATGCACTTGGATGATTCTTCCCTATACTTTGCCACATACTTCTCAGCACTATCAACCCCCTTACTCTTCCCAGTCTTAGCAATTTCCTTGGTCTTCTTTTTGATATACTCCTCGGCCATCCTCTCCAACTTCCTTTCATCTGCTTCGGCCCTCCATTCCTCCAACTTCTTCTCCGCGTTGACATGTCTGAGCCTCCGCCCACTCATATCCCTGCAAGCGTCAAAATTATTTGTTTTCTTCTGTCCAGCCTTCGTCGCCGCACCTCTAAGCAAAGACCCAAACCCTCCTTTCCCACCTCTAAGCCTGAGCGACAGATGCACCACCATTGGAAACTTCCCCACCTCTCGATCCGAGCGTGATTGAAAGCCGGACGATCCACTACAAAACAATTGATTTGGGGCCAAACCACCCGTGCGGCGAAAACCATCGGTATTCAGGTCTAGGATTTCTGGGATTTCAGTAGCTTGTCTGGATTCGTCGAGTTTCAAAGTTTGGGGATCATGGAGGATGCGGGAGTTGTTAAATCGGAGGAGTTGAAGGTGGGAGGGGACAGAGGTTAGAGCTTCGATACGGCGTTTGAGGATGGAAACAGAGATTGAGGGGGTGTCGAAATTCAAGATTTTGTGGCGGCCATCGAGCAATTTCACAAACAGCTGGTGGATTTCTGATTCAATCATCCCCATCGTGTTGATTCCGATCGATGGTTGGCTATGAAAAATGATTCCGCTCCCGTATTTATTGACCCGATTTCTTCAATTGAAGCATGGTCTGGGCCCTCTGCTTTGGGCTATCAGGTCCGTGAGACTTCAAATTTTATTTTAAAATATAATTGGGCCACGAGTCTAATAATAATTAAAACAACCGGGCCGGACCATGCACACGCATTACGTATGCAATATAATATATAAATATGAAATATTGCACGTATATAATATTTTTTTGTTTTTAAAATATTAGCTTTATTTATAACATTTTTTAAAAAATCAATAAATTTATTAATATGATATGTTATAATTAGGAAACAAATGTCTCATATAGTCTAAAATCAACCAAGTAATGGAACCACAAATTACATAATGCAATGATTATTAGGAATAGAAAGTCGATCATGTTACGAATATGTAACAAATTAATGTTTTCACTCATATAATTACCAAGAACTAACAAATATTATGTCCACATATAAAATATATCAAGAAATCTAAACAGTCTAATACATTAAAAGTAAATAATTTTACTATCTTCAATTGTTTGAACGAACCTTGATTATTTGAGTTTTTTTTCTTCTTTAACTCCTAGAGCCGTTTGTGAATTATTCGAAACTCGATTAGATAAAAACTCGTTTGAGATAAACGAGCCTAGATCAAACTTTACAATATTCATTTTCGTTGATAAATTCATGAGTAATCTCTTAGATGAAAAAAGAATAGTTTTTGTTGAGTGCTGGTTTTGGGAACACGTTTTCTCCTTCTTTCCCACGTTTTCTTTTATGGTTGACTTTTCTAGTATTAATAGGCTTTGTAGCTATTCTCTTGTACGTAAGAAATTCAGAATCTTCGATATAGAAAATCGCTTCCTTCATATATTTTGACATGGTATCAGAGCAAGGAAATTCATATTCGAGCTCTCAATCTTTTGGATCGTGATTTTTTTTATCATACTTGATCCATTGATTCTATCTTCGAGGATTTCTTAGCTCGCGACTTCGATTCCAGCTTCACTGCAAATTTGAAGCTCAACAATGGCGAATGGTCCTAATTTCAATGATCCGATGTTCATTCATCCCTCAGATACCCCACCCCAGGTATGAATCTCGTCAGTGATCAATTAGTAGGAACTGAAAATTATGGCATTTGGATCAGAGCTATGTTGATAGCGTTGCAAGCTAAGAATAAGATTGGATTTATCGATGGTACATGTAAGAAACCTGAAGCTGGTAGTGCAACAGTATTGCAATGGGAGAGATGTAATGCTCTTGTCTTATCGTGGATATTGAATACTGTTTCTAGAGAAATTTTTGGTGGAATAGTTTATGCGACCGAAGCTTCAGTTGTCCGGTCAGATCTGAAGGAACAATTTGATAAGGTCAATGGTTCTCTCATTTTTGCCTTGCATCGGGATACATGACGATTGTTCCCAGGACAAAGCACTATTTCCGCACATTATTGCAAGCTTAAACAACTTTGGGATGAGTTTGCTTCCGTAGTAATTTTGTCATCCTGCGAATGTGCTGCAGTTAAAAGATATGTCGAGCATGATCAACAACATTGATTACTACAATTTCTGATGGGGTTGAATGAAAGTTATGCCGCTATACGAAGTCATATTCTGATGATGTCGACTCTACCTATAGTAGGGCAAGCTTTCTCAATTGTTTCTCAGGAAGAATCTCATCGTTCACTGTATGTTATTGAGCATCCATCAACTATTTTTTACTCAAATCAGAATAGGCCAGATGACCAACGAAAGGATATCATGAAGCCGGATGACCAACGAAAGGATATCATGAAGTGTGAGTATTGTAATTGGAATGGACACTCGAAAGAAAATTGCTATAAGATTGTTGGTTATCCGCCGCGGCATCGCCTCTTCCAAGGACAGACTAAAGGTGGTGGCAATAAACTCTTTGGGCGAGGTTATGGTAGAGGACATAGGAATGTTCCAAGGACAGAATTACGCTTGGTATTCGTTTTTTTTGTGTCGTGCAGGAGATAAACCACTATTGGACAAATGATGGCGACTAGAGGTGTTTTTGAGCGTGAAATGTTGGAGGACAAGGGCCGCAACACCAAGGATCAAGCCCTGCAGCGCTAAGGCTTCTAGGATTAGACCAAGCGCCTAGGCGTTATACATCAGCGCCTCAGCGCCTGAATGACCGAAAGATAAGCGCCTAGGCGCTGACCATCAGCGCCACAGCGCTAGGCCACCGAGCACCAAGCGCCTAGAGCAGCGTCGTGGCGCCATACCTTCGAGGATCGGGCGCCTAGGCGCTGCCCAAGCAGTGCCGTGGCGCTAGTGGCGGCGAGAACAAAACTAATGGGCTTGAGTTTACGGCCCGTACACGGAAATAAAAGGAAACGAGGGTTCAAAATTGTAGGAGAGCACTTTTTGGAGAGAAATACACACGAGAGACGAGAGGACACACGAGACGAAGATCTGGAGTGCGAAAATCGATCACGAAGACAAAGAATGACGAATTTGGGGACAGAGACGCCACTTTTGATTTGTCATCTAATCCTTCACTTCTTTTATTTTCTAGTGTTGCGATGTCTAAAGCTTCAAACATGTTTTGTTTTTGTTTAGATTTTGTTATGAACTAATTTTCCAGTCTAGAGGATGATGTAACTTTGTGGACACGATGATTTGACGTGTTTGTTTATATGATTGAATTACGTTTTGTTTTAATTATGCTTTTTGTTTTTATTCGATTGCAATTTACTGGTCATAAATTGTTGTTGTCTGATTAATTTTACAACTCGGGAGAAGGACTAGGATTATAGATCATTAGAAACATATCAATGAATGTTTATAACGTTCGGAAGGCGTATAACTTTAGCGAGGCCTAGGTAAGAACATCGGTTGCATTTATCATTTGAACTTAGATTTTTATTAGGAATGTTTGAATCGAAGTATGATTGATACAATTTATTCGTCATTTGGGAAATAGAAAATAAAATAATTAAGTGTTCTTGGCCATTAAATAATTGGAATTCATGAGTATAAATACAACCGGGAATAATTATCGTGGAAACTTAGTGAACTCACTCCTCTATATATTTTCTCTCGTTGATATTTTCTCGATTAAGTGAGTAGATCAATAGTTATTTGCGATTAATTCGTCCAAGCAAACCAAACCGTTTATTGATTTTTCTAGATAAAGTCGTGACTATTTTAATTACAAGCACTGATATATTTTTACATTCACACTCCTCGTGGGAATGATACTTTACTCACATATATTAAAATTTGACAACCGTGCGCTTGCGAGCGGAAAATACGCAACAATACCTACTCAAACAACTCACAGAATATGCAATACCAGGACTCGTGCTAACCATTAAATACATTATACAACCTATTGCATTTGAATATGGCACATTATTCATGTTTTTAACATCAAAATCAGTTTTAGGAGATTGCTCTTTACTAAAAACAAAATGACCAACTAAATGTACATTGACTGGTTTTGCATTCGACATGGAAAATTTACTCAAAACTTTCTTAACATAAGAACCCTGATTCAACAAAATGACAGAACGTTTTCTATCCCTATAAATGTTCATGCCAAGAATACGTTTCACATCTACAAGGAATTTCATAGCAAATTTAGCACTCAAGCAATTTTTGACATGGTCAATAGTTTTCACACAAAAACTAATCAATAGCATATCATCAACATAGATAAGCAAGAAAACAGAAACTTTAGCATTGTCTTTGAAATACAAGAAATGATCATACTTACTTCTAGTAAAATCCATAGAGAGCATGCATTCATAAAAATTTTTGTTCTATTGCCTAGGAGATTACTTCAATCCATACAAAGATTTCTTTAGCAAACAAACATGATCAGGATACTTAGAATCAACAAAACCATCAGGTTGACTCATAATTTTCATTGAGTTCACCATGTAAAAAAATAATTTTAAAATCTAATTGTTTCAACTCCCAATCAAACTGAGCAACAAGGGCAATCATAATTCTCACAATAGTAAATAACCACCTACAGTCCACAGAACAATTTTCACGTTTAGGTACAAGAATCCAAGTGTTGTTAACATGCGGTGAATTAATTTCTTCATTCATCCCATTTAACCATTGCACGGAATTTTCAGACTTTAAAACCTCTTCATATGACTTAGGTTAAAGTTTATCAATCGATTCAAACACACTAAATGCATGAGAAGTCATATGAAAATCATCAAAATGTTGTGGCTGCCTAATAGTTCTTCTAGATCTATCCTTAGCCAATTGATAATCATTCAAATCACTAAGATCAGTTTCATGCATATTTTCAGCAATTTCTTCATGCACATCAGCATCAACTTGATTATCAAAAACAGTTTCAGGCAGATTTTCAGGTAAATCGTTCACATCAAGAACATTTTACACATTTTCAGAATCATGACCTGGACCAAGTAAATGCTCTACCTTGTTTGGAGCAGTGGCAGGTTCAGGAATAGGTAAAGGAACAGATAAACAAGAAAATTTAAACTCATTGAAAACAACATCCCTGCTGATTAACACTTTAAAATCAAGTTGGTCCCTTAACCACAGTCTATAACCTTTAACCCCATCAGGATAGCCAAGAAAAACACATTTCACAGACCTAGGTTCAAGTTTGTCATTTTTCTGATGCAAAAAAGCAGAACAACCAAAAACTTTCAAGTTTGAAAAATTAATTTGCGTACCCCACACAATTCTGGACACTTACCATTCAAAGGCACAGAAGGTGACCTATTTATCAAATAATAAGCAGTACAAACAGCTTCACCCCAGAACTTTTTTGAAAGACCAGAACTTGCAAGCATACACCTCACCCTTTCAAGTAAAGTTCTATTCATACATTTAGCGACACCATTTTGCTGAGGCGTATGAGAGACTGTCCTATGTCTTTGAATACCAGATTCGGCACACAAATTGTCAAACAATCGATTAGAAAATTCAAGACCATTATCAGTACTTATAATTTTAATTTTCTTACATGTTTGATTTTCAATCAAGTTTTTCCAGTTTTTAAACTTTTCAAACACATCAGATTTGTTTTTCATTAAAAACACCCAAACTTTTTTTGAAAAGTCATCAATAACAGATAGAAAATACTGATTTCCACCATGCGTTTGCACACTAGCAGGACCCCACACATCAGCTTGCAAATACTCAAGTATTTCAGAAATGACAGAATGTTTGGGAATAGGGAATTTGAAAACTTTAATCTGGAATGCTTACCAAGAACACAAGAATCACAAAATGGCATAATCACTACCAAAATTACCATCTTTGTGCAAAATTTCAAGACCTTTACAACTCATGTGACCTAATCTTTTGCGCAACAAATCAGTTTTGTCACTTAAGACAACATTCAAAGAATTTTGCAGACAAAGATTCAGATTCAGCATGACAAACATACAAGTTTCTCTTTTTGACAGCTTTGAAAACCACTAAAGACCCTTTCAGAATTTTCATAACTCCATTTCCCTACCTACCCGGTAAACCATCATCTTCTAATGCAGCACAGAAAATCAAATTATGACATAAATCGGGAACATGTTCACATTTTTCAAAGTTAACACATAACCAAAATCAAATTTCAGCAATACATCACCAAAACCAGCAACTTGACACAAATGTTCATTTACCATAGAAGCAGACCCATGCTTCAGTTCTTCATAACTAGAAAACAAATTTTTAAATGGGGACATGTGGAAAGTGCACGCAGAATCAACTAGTCATTCATTATCACACAAAGAACTTGAATGCACAGAATTCACCACATACACATCACATACCTCAATCACCATAAAATACAGCTATGGCATTTAAAAGAACAATAGGGGTGTAATCATCAATATTCTTATCTCATGTTTACTCATTATCTTGAACTAATTTGGTAAACACATCAAGGTTTTCATCAATTTCCTTGTTTAAATCAAGTTTGAAGCGGAAAAATTTCTCAAGCAAAAACAATTTACTCGGTAACGAAGTTTCAGTGTAAAGTTCTTCTAATTTCTCCCAAAGTTCCTTAGCCGATTTCAATTCACCAACTTTTCTTAACACAGAGTCAAACAAGTTAAGAATTATAGAAGCAAACTCATCCATTTCAGCCCTTTTTTCAGGAGTTTCTGCAGCAGAATATGACAAGTCTATAGCTTTGAAAACTCTTTGTTGTACCAAAATACCTTTCATTTTCTGCTGCCATATTGAAAAATATGTTTTTCCATTAAAGGTTCGAGGGTATATCCAGTTATAGCCATTTTCAAAAAAAACAACAGTTAATCAAAAACAGCAAATTTTCATACAGAAAAAATTTAAATCACACAAGATCAAAACGAACACAGCGGAAGCAATTTTTAGCATGAAAATGGAAACACAACAATAACCAACAAGCACATAAAACCTAGAGTTTTATCAGCAGCAAATTCTAACACATAAATCTGCGGCAAGCGGTTACGCTACGAAAATAGTAAAAAGGAGGTTCCAGCCAATTTACCAGAACGAAACCCTAGATAGGGAGATCAGCATGGTGACCACATTCGAGGTGCTGAAGTATCTTCCTTAGGCCGCCGACCAAGCAGCCATCCAGAAGTGACCTATGGGTGTTCTGATCAGGATTCTCGACCCAAATTTTCCTGGTTGTATATATACAATGATTTTGACAAGTCATTTCTAGGGATATCATTATGCATTTGCACATTTGTATCACTATTTAACTAAAGTCTTGATTATTTTTGTCGTTTTAGTTCATACTTGTGAAATTTTGATAAAATGTTTCGGAATCGTCGCAGTTTATCCAAGAAGATCAAACATCAGCATATCAACTTGGACCATGTCTCTCGAGTGCCCGCCCGTTTTGTTAATACATACATATATATTATGTTCTAATGTCATATGTCAGTAATCCATATTGCAGGCATTGGTCTCATCAATAAATACAGCTTGCAAACAAACAGATAAATGATAAAACTACAAATAATCTCAAATTTACAGAGTTACATATTGTCTTTACATTCCAGACAAACTTTATAAAAAACCCAAAACAAAACGAAAACTGCATCTTATTTTCTTGTACGTTTTCTCTGTTATTCCTGGCTTAATAAATTATTGTCACAGGTAAAAATGAATCACAACTTTGTATTAATTCATGAAAAAATATATAGGCAAAATAAAACGATGCATCAGGTAAATTTCTTTCATCTTCCTCGGTGAAGAAAAATAGTTGCACATCAGAAGTACCAGTGAAAGCCATCGAATCCTTGGAATCTATGATCGTGGAGCTCCTTTTGGAACTCGCATGCCAAAACCACGCTGTAGCCTCTCCATGCTGTTCATAATCTCAAGTCAGTAAATGAAACATTTTCATAAAAATGATTCACAAGAAAAGGAAACAAAAGATATACACCAGAATAGGAACATACGTTGGAGCAAGTTTTCCCAGGCTCTTTAGCTCCTCACCAGTCTCCTTGTCAATGATTCTGCCGGATATTTCAATGGCATATGATCGATTTCTATCGGTTGGCATCCCTCTACGTTTCAGCAAATTCAAATCTTTCTGGTTAAGTTCTCTACCATTCACATATATGCCGGTGTTTCCACCAGCACACTTTTCTGGCATGGGATGGTTAAATTCCTTGATGCCCGGCTGCAAGAAAAGAGAGCTAATTTTTAAAGAAACGTATGGAAGAATCATACATTCACCAAATTTGAGACTGTTTCATCAACGAAGATGGAAAAAATTCTTACAGGAATTATTCCTAGACAAGGGCCTCCCATCAAGCCCCAGAATCCAGCTTGGTAGTCATACCTGGCCAAGAAATAATATATAAGATATTGATCAAATGCAAAACATATATATACATACATATGTCTATCTTAAAATCAGATTTGATATTATAAGAACTAGATATTCCTTGTCACATGTGCCAATATATTTCACATATATAAATAGGTGAGAATAGAATTTTGGTCTCATGGCGATTGTGTAGTGGACTAGGTCCATAGCCGAACTGCGTGAACTATGAGTTGTGTCATTTTCTTTTTACCATACTTCAACTATTCATAAACAATCTTGACAGAAAGTGATTGGGAAGAAAATGTCATGTTTAGTTTAGGTGCGTGAATACCAGTATTGCCCAGGGTGGATGGGTCCGGCAACTTCTTCTGCCTTCTTAATCATTTCATTCGGCATACGATGCCCATTAATGGTCACATCAGCCTTTTCTTTCTCAGGTTTCTGATTTGATCTACTAAATTCCTTAAAGCTCTTTTTTACAATTCCAGCAAAAAATGACTCAGATGCTTTTCTGCCTTTTATGCTTGCCTCTCTGGAATCAAATGATGTGCCAGTATTTGAGAACTCATTGGATGATACGTCCGTCTCAGTTGCTGCTGACGAGTTATTGATAGAAAATTGATGCCTGGTAGTCTTGCTTGGCAAATATTTTTCATGGGAACCTTGACGATTCTTCACATGAAACTTATTTGAATATTCAAAGTATTCTTGAAGTGATGATCCCACAGGAGGTGAAGCCTCTTTATTCATTCTTTCCTCGTAAGCCAATTTAGGGTCGTCTCTCAGCACATTCAAACTTTCAGTCACTTTCTCCACCTCAATAGTGTGCTTCGATTTGGAACTTTGATACTTGGTCTCAGAAGAATCGCTGCCTCTTCCCTGGCCAGGTGAAGGTTGTTCTGGTTCTCTATCCATAGACTCGAAATCATAACCAGTATTATCATAATCACCAGATGAGAAAGTGGTCCCAACTTGATTTAGATGCCCATGCATGTATATTTCCCCACGTATTGGTGACAGACTACCGTTGTCATCAAGCTTAACAGGACTATCTGTTGGTGCTTCTACATCATCACAAATCACTAGTTTGTTATTGGAAAATGCAAAAAAAATCACTATAGAGCACACCCCACATTTAATTTTCTTCGGGTCGCTGTTAGTTGCAACATTCTTTGGCAATATCAACAACTCAAAACAATTGAAGCATACGAAGAATGGAGCACCACCGCCTATAGGGCGACAATGTAGTACAGCAGAAGCTGAATGCAACCTCGGAGGATGCCGGCGGATAAAACAATCCACTTCAGAATTCACGTCACTGGACCATCTCGTGTGTGAGAGAGGATTATGAGATCTTAAAGGATGATGATCTGTATCTTGGAAATGATAATCTCGTGGACCGATTGAGCCGGAATTTTTTTGATAGTTAAACAATGTATCAACTAATACATCGGAGAACTTATCACCGAAGGCAACGGGAGGACCTTGTCTCGTGTTGAAACAATGGAAACAAGAGCAAGATGGATGGTAATGATTGTCACTAGGATTATATGGCTCGAATGGGTCCAAATAAACCATGCCATCACCCGCGTATGATCCAGAACTATTTGGATGAGATGAAGGTTGTTGATAAAGAGGAGGTGTTCGAAAGGGAAAGGGACCCCTTCTTAGCATCTCAGATCTCAATGGACCCTCATATTGTTGAACACGATTCAATGCGCATCGTGAAGAATTAAAGCCGTCAACACCCATTTCTAGTCTGTGCATCCGATAAGGCTCAGGGTACTGATTCTGATAAGAAGGCCTATTAAAACGTGTACCAAGATACGGGTATTGCCCTGATGAGCTATTCACTCCCAATGATTTATTGGGATACCAATCCTCAGAACTATAACGGGAATCTTCATGAGCAATCGGCCTGTCAAGAAAAGTCTTTTCTTTACCCCTATCATTCAAATAACCATACCGACTCAGCCGTTCATTCCTCCCATCCAACACCCTAAAAATCTTAGGTCGATCTTCTCCAACGTAACCATCTTTGTTAAATCCATCCACACCAATCCTATTCTTCACCTCAAATTCATAATCATAACTTGGCCTAGACACAAGATTAGACGAGCCATGGTCCTCAGAAACTTGATCTAATCTTTGCATCCTATTCTCATCATCATTACATAAAGTCAAATCCTTGAAATCTCGAGCAACACCTGCTTGTCCCAACTCATCCAAATCACTACCTTGGATTGTTCCACCACCATGCTCCCACAAGTTCTCCCTATCCATCAGGCTACCACCGTAATTTTCAGCTGAATCCCGCAAAGCGCTCCTCTCAGCTCGGCTAGATGAACTAATGTTCGACATCCCATCAGACATACTACCCTTTTTCTCATATTTTTCAAGATACTTCTCTTTCATCATTGCAACCTTTTCCTCATCAGACCTTTCTGAGAACGAGTCCAAATTAAAACCTTTGTCCCCTGCTGAAAAGTCAACCATACAATAGAACCCACAAAAAAAAAAAAAAGAAAAACAAAACAAAGAACAAAACATCAAGAAAAGATTAACATCAATCAAGTCCCATCATTCCCAATATCTCCCAGATAAAAAATAAACCCAAATTGAAATCGAAAATGAAAATTTCTCAATTTCCATAGGATCAAAAACACCATGAAAGAAACTAAATCTCAGAATAGTTCACAAAGCACAAGTCTTGTGCTTAATATATCTGGAAAACTTACCTCTTAAAACCGCTCCACAACCACCGCACCGGTAAACAGAGTAACCAGTGACCTCTGGAAGCAAATTCTTACACTTCGGACACCGAACTAAACGAACCTCCGCTGTTTCTGACATTCTTTTCACAACTTTCAACTAATCTTCAACATGCCCACAAGCTTACAATTCATGCATTTCTTGGCATTAAAATATAAATTTTTTCGGTGAAATTTTGTTTTAAAAATTTGAAACTTTGTGCTTTTCCACGCAGGTGACGATCGGAACGGAGAAATAGATGTGCTCGCACAGTTTGAGGGTGACGCAACCGCCAGTCCACAAAAAAATAAGAAATATAAAATCACTTTTATTTATTTATTTATTATTATTCTCTTCAATAAAATAGTTCAGGTCTGACTTCTGAGGATCGTATATTTCTATACAAAGCTAGCTGGCAAGTCATTGACAATATAATTTCTTGAATAAAAAATTTATTTAATTTTTAGGGATTAAAATCTGCAAATCAATGACTAATTTTGTTCCTTTTTTTGTCTGAAAAATTTTTGATGTTCAATTTGAATGTTATACTTTACATTAACGACAGTTTTTATTTTATAATTTTTTAATGTTAATTAGTTAATACTCAAATTTTTTGTGTTTGGTGGATTAAGTCGAAAATAGAATATGGAAGCGAATCTTGCAATTTTGCCGTTTTGGTTTATCGTAAATGCAAGAAGCAATTGTTTGTAATAACTTATTTTTATTATTATTTTTTACTTGCAATCTTGCTTTATTATTATTTTTTAGATTAAAGAAACCAAAAAAATTAAAGAAAAGAAAAAAAATCACTAATCAGCCCAATTAGCTTATCAATGATACGATACTCAATTATAACAAATTTGAGCTAACGTAAGAATCCAAAACCAGTTTATTTTGGTTTTCGGAAAATAAACAAAACCAGATCAAATAACGAAAATAAAAATCGGATTTTTGGGTGAACTAAACCAATCCAAATGAATTTTCAATTCGCCCTTAATTTTGAGCACGATCAATATCAATAGTACATTTTTACATGATACGATACTCAATTATAACAAACTTGAGCTAACGTCAGAATCCAAAACCAGTTTATTTTGGTTTTCGGAAAATAAACAAAACCAGATCAAATAACGAAAATAAAAATCGGATTTTTGGGTTAACTAAACCAATCCGAATGAATTTTCAATTCGCCCTTAATTTTGAGCACGATCAATACAAATACTACATTTTTACACACTTACTAGAAAAGTTTATTAAAATTGATAATAAAAAATAAATGTGCTGGTATACAGTCATGGTCCTTGTGTTTTGGTATAACTTGCCCTTGTTCAATCCATTACGTACTCTTGTTTAAAAAATTAAAATTGAAATTGAAATTGAAAACTAAAAATAAAATTTGTATTTTTTATTTTTAATAAGTTTTTTTAGATTTTTTTTAACATGGGTTTAATTTTTCATGCAAAAAAAAGGGCTAAAAAAAGGAAAATGATATTTTAGGGATTCTAAGAATTACATCAAGACACTATTTTTTCGGGGTAAAATTCAAATTCATCCCTCATGTTTAAAAGCAGCGTCAAATTCGTATACAGCCTTTCGATTTTTTTAATGTCATCCCTCATAATTTTTTGGTGGCCAATTTATTATCTTTTTGAATTGTTTTACCTAAATATTTTTTTGGTTAATTTATATATAAAATACATTTACAAAATTAAATTTTATTTTTTCAAACTCAAGTATTTTTGTTAATTTTATACCGGTACAAACTTGTATAACGATTAAATTAAAATTGTACGTGTTGGATCAAGAAATTTTATGTTTTAGTGTTAACAAATAATTAAGCTGAACTGGTCCAATTGAACAAAACTGATACGGTCACAATTGAAATAGTTCTTACACTACAACAATAAATGGCTATTGTGACACTTTTTTGTAGACACTTTTAATTAAATGTTGTTATAAACACTTACTAATGACACTTGTAAAAAATTAATAATGTGTAAAATAAAAAAATATATTAGATTAGTTATCCTGACATTTTTAATTGATGTCATTTTTTATATGGAGGGAAAAAATTATTTTTTCCAAATCGTAAAAATCATTAAAAAAACTAAAATTTGTCACTATAAATAAATGTGGGAATATTTGGGTTGGATAAATATTGGAGGATGGAAAATAATTGTTTCCCTCCATATAAAAAATGACATCAATTAAAAATGTCAGGATAACTAATCTAATATGTTTTTTATTCCCACATTAATTTTATCTATTTTTCCCTCCTCCAATATTTATTCAACCCAAATATTCCCACATTTGTTATTGTCACTATAAATAACATACACGACACTTTTAGTTGTCATTATAAATGATTTTAACTGACATATAAATTTGTCATTATTACTATAATAACAAGACATGTATAAATGTATTTAAAACATGAGTTTTTCTGACATTTAAAATTGTCATTATATGAATAATTAGTAACACGTATGAAGTTGTTATTAACATCTTATAATGACATTAAAAAATGTCATGAAGTTTAATACGACATTGGAATAGAGGACATTTGTTGGAGGTGTCACTAAAACTTAAATGTCACTAAATATTAAATATGATGACATTTATGAATGTCATCATAAGCATTTATTCTTGTAGTGTTATCAGTTTATCGATTTTCCTCATTTCAGTTTACCCACATTAAGTTACCAGAATCAGTTTGCACCAACAGATAAAACTGATCGCAACGGTGTACGATATAAAGATGATCATAACAGTGTATGACTGTCAGAAATATGTCGACATGGACTAGAAAACAAACCATCAGACACTTTTCTTGGGAAAATATCTTATTTCAGGAACTATATATAGAGAAAAAATTCAGCTGAACATATAAGTTTTTGCAACTACTGAAAAAGATCAATTATTCAAGTTTTCATCTTAACAAAATTCAATCATTCTAGCAAAAGTTCAAAAAATATTGTACATGATCATTAAATGTTAAGATAGTATGTAATTCATTACATTCGAATTGCAGTTTGCATACTGTCTATTATCATCATAGATATATTAGGAGTTTCAGTTTGATAGTATTTAAGTACAAACTGAACCAAGCTTGCAAATCACTTTTATAATCCAAAGTCTTCTAGTGCGAGCCTTCCAAACAGAAGAAGAGTGACGTAGGAGCTCGAGTCTCTGAACATAAAAAAAAATACCCATGCATTTTCTACTTTCAGTTTTAATTAGACCAACCTCGCTTGTGATTTGTTTTAATCTGTCAGTTTTGTCTTTTTTCACACTTATATGTTGGTCAACTGACATGACACTCGAAAATATATAATATTTAGTTGTCAACCCAACTAAATTAATCAGAAAAAGTAAAATTGTATTAAATGTTTATCCGGTCCTAGAGTATGAACGGGCACACTTCTGACATATATTTATAAAAATATATTCATTAAAAATTAAATGAAATGTATTAATGTTTAATTGGTTAATAGGGCTTTTTACAACATTATGTATAGGTTTATCAGTGCTCAAATTTTTTTTTTTTTAACTTTAATAGTGACAAAACCAAAATTTGAATATATAACTCCATATTTTATATTTTTATTATTTTAATAATTTAACATGTAACTAACAATTACATTGTACAACAAATTATTATTGCATCTACTTAATTTTTTAAAATTCTCTATTTAACTTTTTTCACAAGTTTGACCGTTCATATAATTTTAATTTAATAATTACAAGTTTGTGCTCAATAAAAAGTTGTGAGACTTGTTTTTAAATCCCCAACAACATAGTTACACGTATGTTCAGTTCGTGTCAGATCAAAAAAAAATTTATGTAGTCTCTAATTCACAAAAAAATGTTTATGCACTCGTTGGACCTGCAATTATTTTTCGGATTAAATTTGGTACAAAACATTGATAATCTGGAACATATATATGATATTGTTAAACAAATTTAGATCTAGTACAAAAGATAAAATTTTGAGTATTAAATTAGAACAACTATATTAATGTATACTTTTTACACTTATCTGTGTGCTCAAATATCATATATAAGTATTCGATTTGAAATAGTTTATGCTGAAATATCATATATTAGTACAAAATTTTAAATATTTTTGTATCTATTTCATTCGAAAAACAGGTTTCATTAATACCAAAATTTGTTATATATGTTTGAGTACTCAAAAATCATAAATTAATGTCATATATTAAACATTTAATACTATCAGATTTACAATATTTTGTACCGAATAATCATCCGAAAAAAGATGTGTCATTCATATCAAAATTTTTTATACATGTTTGGTACACAGAAATAATATATTAGTGTCATATTTAAAACATTTACTCAAATATTAATATTAATAGTAGTTTTTCAAAGTTTTGTTCCGAATTTTCATCCGAAAAGATGTATCATTAATATCAAAATTTGTTATATTTGAGTACTCAAAAATCATATATTAGCGTCAGATCCAAAACATTTAATTCTGAAATGTCATATATTTGTTCAAGATTTTCAATGTTTTGTAAGAATTTTATCCGAAAAAACACACGTGAGCCCAAGAAGTGCATAAATATTTTTGTGTTAATCAGGGACCGCATAAAAAGAATCGGTCTGATAAAGACTAAAGACAAATTTAACTATTGTTTTAGAGATTTATTGATCATTTGCTCTATAAAATTGACCAAAATTTCTTGAGTTTGCAAGAATAAATTTTTTCATTTTAAAAAATAAATATTTTAATTAATTTTATGTAAAATAAACAAAAGGTATTTAAGTAAAACAACTTAAAAGGACAACTATTTGGCCACTAAAAAATGATTAGGCATCACATTGAAGCAATTTGAAACCCGGAGATGAAATTTGATATTGCTTTCTAAAGTGAGAGATACATATGAATTTTACTCATATTTTGTATTTATTATAGCTCAAGTAGTATAAATTATATATAGATAATGTACGTTAACTCGAATATATTTACATGCAAGACCAAAACTTCTGTGAGGTCAAACAGAGAAAAATTTGTAAAATAATCTTGGTCAACTATTTATTTAAGAAAATACACTTGAAGAGACTATTTCTTTAAATAAATAATTAATCAAAGTTAAAAAAATAAAAAAACTCAGACCAAACAGACAGGAAACTAAATTTGTTTTTTTAATTATTATATATGTGTGTTTAATTGGTGGCCCACTAAAAACCCTCATATAAGAAAAAGGGAACAACTTGAGAATTTGTGATGCTCCACTTTTTCTATACTTATAATTAGTTAAATTATGGTTTATAAATTGATTTTATAAGCTCAATGAACAAACTTATTTTGACACAATGAATATATGATTTGAATATGATATATGGTTTTCTTTGGTGTTGTTCCTGCTGCATTTACTTGTTATTGTATATTTAACAATTTACATGAATTTTTTAACTTGATTTACATGCTTATGCGTTGATTTTATATTTTTTAATTCTCTTAATTTTTATCCCAGATTTTTGTAGCTTGATCTTCTTTTTAAATTTGAGGGGTTACTAATTTGAAAGTTTTTGCATATGATTCAATGTAAAATTTAAAATTTTCTACCATAAAAATGTTATTATGTTTTAGTATTTGAATAATATTATATGGCATCAATAGGATTTGCATAATTTACAAAAATAATTTTACTATCATAATTATCGATTGAGAAAGAAATAGTCAGACAACTGAATTATACAAATTTGATAAATATTTTAGCTTCCAAAACAGCTAGACGGATAGTATTTATGTAATCATTTCAAATATTTGTTGACTTGTTATTGATGTAACATATTTTTCTATTATATTTATGTATTTTTAGTGTATTTGTTATTTACGAATTGAACTTTACAATTATTCACCGTAATAAGAGGGCTTAATTTTTAATTTTTTCCCCAAGCCCATAAAAAACAGGCACTGCTTTGATCATATGGAGATAAACATTTTTTTGGTAACAGATTAAAGTTTAGAAAATGATGAATAAACATTTTAAAAAAATTTCTTCAACCGTAAGCTACAATAGATCCTTCTTGAAATGTATAAAAATGAATCAAGTATCAAGAAATTAAATCGAGTTTGTTTTTAAAATAAAAGTGAAAAAAATTCAAAATAATCTTTCTATAAACAGATTAAATATTTTGTAAAACATTAAAAATATATGCAAGTTGAAATAATAAAAACGTTTGGTTGAAGTATTTTATCAAACAATTTGTGTATGCAATATTTTTCTATTTGAAGGCACTAAAAATTCTTCAACAATGATTCTCAAAATAGCAATAATAAAATGCAATAAATTAAAGATGTACAAATTTTTTTATGTATGTTCAGAGATTAACAACTCTTATGTCACTCATTCTTCTACTTAGGAAGAATACACTATAAGACTTTGATTTATACAAACCTTTTTAGAACCCACTTCGACTTTGGACTTATCCATTGCTCTATCGAAACTCCTAGTACACTCTCGATGGTAAGCCGTAACCTCACAATCCGCATAATTTTTAACGTCTCTAATGCCAATACTACAAACACAATCTTTAATATCTTTATGTAAAGACTACCACTCATCTAAAATTTAAAGCTCAACTCTTATGTATATATGTGAGTGATTTTTGTGTTTGATGATTTTATCATTTACAATATATATATCTCATATATATATCATCACATTTGGATCTGCTTTTATTCTAACTAATTTTCTTCATATATGATGCCCATGCTTTTAATCTCCATCAAAACTTGAATTTGATTTTCAAGATGTATTAATAGGCTCCAAGAATTGTATGAATATTTGAAATAAAAATATGACTGTTTGAACAGTTCTGTACTGTTTCTGACATTGAAACAATCATATTTGATTTTCTAGCCACTTTTGATTTTGGGCTGGCGATTGGACCTCCAGAGCGCTCCGGTCAGATTTGAGCGGCTGGAGTTTGATCTAAGTCTAGCTGGTCTCTTCTATTGGTTATAATTCTTGATTTTTCGATTTATGGATAAGTAGTGAACAAGAAAATTATAGTATTTTCTCTTAGATTTTCATAGAATCAAGAATCACTTAATATCGGGTTTGTATGAGAGAGATATGCTCGAAATACTATACCTGCTCATGTCTAGTCGGCAGCTGTATCTATGTTATAGAATAAGAAACATCATCGCGGTTTATCATCTCATTAAGCTCCGATACAGACTTCGACTTCGGAAGATGATTTGTTGATCATTCTTGTAGCTTTCTAACTCATGCTGAATCATTCTATTACAATAATATATGAGACATATAGCTAAAATACCAGAGAACTGATCAAGTATAGTCGTTTATTATATCCTTGACTTCCAGTTGAACATTGCGACATCTATTAAGCATAGATTACTTTTGAACTAACAAGACCAGTCTAAAAATTACTTGTAGAGAATTGAGTTGGCTTTCCAATCATTTTACCCGCTGGTCACTTTAATAATTGGTTTGTGAGATATGAGGAAAACACCAAAACTAGTCAAATCTAATTGTTTGTTTTATCTTTGACTTTCAGCTTGACTTTGCAACCACTATTTCACCTAGATAACTTTCGAAATAGTCGAGCCGATCTGAAATATGACTTGTAGAAAATTGAGTTTTTTGTTCAGCCATTTTTTTCGTTGGTTATTTTGATCATTGAGATACGAGATATTATCGAAATACTTCAGCTCACCAGGGTCTAACCGTTAAATTTGAGTTCTAGTTTCTAATTTGAGATAATAACTTTACACTTGAGTAAATATGTTATAAATACAATAACATGTTTTGTTATCATTAAAATCAAGATTGCTAGCGTTTCCACAACCCAATATTTTCTATATAATAATATATATCAGTAAATATTTGGGTCCTATACACAATTAAAATAAAAATCCATTCATAGTATGGTACGTGTATATAGTTTTCAAGTGAAAAAAGATGGGCAAAATGTTAAATTAAGTGTACGACAATCTTCTATAATAATATTTTTTCATTTAAGGATATATTTATTTTGGAAAACTTTATCGACATGCCCATGTTAAAATAACAAAACTCCTAAAATTAGGAGTAAATAGAAGGACAAAATTAAAACTTCAGTTATTGCAAAGAAATAACAATATAAAAATTTAGAATTAGAAAAGATATATTGGCAACCAAAATATACCTATATTATTTTGCAAGAAAAGAAAATTTCCAATATTTTTTTTAAATAAAAAAAATCACTATTTGGAGAAGTTGAGCGTTTAAGTCCATATGAGCATATGATCTGAACTTTATACTGAAATATCATAATATTACATTAAAAAAATTGCTCAAAAAATAATAAATCTCACTTTAGATTCCACATTTAATAAATATTAATAACAATTATAAAATTTTAATATTAACCATAATCATAATAATAATAAAGAATAACAGTATTAATGATTTTATTATAATTGTAAAAATAATAAGAATAGTGATAAACAACTTTTGGTTATTTAAATTGATAACATCAATCACAAGAATGAAATATATCTACCATTCCATCGTCATCCTCGTTTCATTCCAAAATTGAATATATGACTACTTAATTTGATTCCAACATACCTATCATGACCTAAAAATTTACAAACGTCGTTCTAGATTAACCCGAAAATTAAGATATGACATTTCATCAATATCTATTCTCGTGTCAACACGCTTCATATCTATTTTTACCCAAACTGACTCCAATTATGTTGGTAGTGTTCCTTAAACATTAATGTTTAATTTTTATATAGTTTTGATTATATTATCGAATATATTAATCCCTTGATCGATTTCCATTTTTTTGCTAGTACTTTATTTTCCATTAGGGAAAAAATAATTTATTTTTCATTTTCTTGATTCTAACAATGTTATAAGCACTCACAACAATTCCAAGAAATATAAAGCAGGCATCCTTTTCAACCAAGGAAAAATGATAACTTTATCTTTATTATGATAAAGGTGAAGGTTGCTCTCTCAATTGCTCACCTCATTGATGTACATATCTTAACTTCTTTTTTTTCTTTTTCCAATTTTTTTATTATAATGTGACAAGAATTTAATACCAACTTATATTATATCTCTATTCTATTGCAGCATATAGCCAGAATGAGGATTCAAATTTCAAATGTAAATCAATTAGGTTCAACCCTTTTGCATGCATCTTAATTCCATTCCCCACCTGCATTACAAAAGAAGCAACACCATGTCTTCAATCGAATTAACTCGAAATAACATTCGATTCATCTAAACCCTTGGACGCCCCGATTGTGATGTCCTAACAAGGACGCCCGTCGCCCTATGGGAGCTGGTCATGCCCGAAATCATTATTATCTTAACCGCAAGGAAGGGGATGCCGGAGCAATCATATATCACGTACCATTAACTTTGTCATCATAATGCATCTACCAGATAGAGTTCAACTCGAAGTACACTGTATCTATAAACTGCAGTTCAAGTCATATTCAAATATGAACTTATTGGATCGATGGCCACACTCTGATCCTTGCACCCACGGTGCAAAATAGCCAAAATCGGGATACAAACTTCGAATGATGAACTAATTAATAGCTAGGTTCAACCCGAGTACATAATATCTTCCATTATTCACTTGAGATACTGCATTTAGAATCAGAAGCAACACCATATCTTCTATCGAATTAGCTGGGAAAAACATTCAGTTTAGGTAAACCCTGCAATATCCAATGAAACATAGTTTGAACGAAACTCGAATAGAAATTTATGCATCCCACGTCATATATCATTATCATCATATTTTGACCAAGTATTTGTGCACGTACGTACCAATCGAGTATCTTGATTCGGCATTTGGGAGCAGCGGCTCCGCCTTGTCGAACTTGGCTGAGGGTCACTCCACAGCACAGAACCTTCACCTCAACAGTTCCAACTGCCCATCCGCTGCTCTTTATCCCGATGCCACTCTCGATCTCAACATTAATTACCAGTTTCTTGTTCTTGAATCCATTACTCAATTCTTCAGCTCTTTTGCTCTCTAAAATCTCTTTCTCTGAACTGGCAGTTAATTTCAACGTTGTCACGTTGTTCTTGTCCTGCATGAATCCAGGCACGGTGACCTGTCCAAGATTTGTGCCCCCGTTAACATCGTTGACATATATCCTCGTCCTGTCGTACTCCATTCTCAAGTTTGAATTCGGGTTCTTGACTTCCACGCTTACGATGGATTGTGCGTCTAATGTGAGGCCATCAGGGGTTGTGGTGACGTTGAATTTCTTGAAATCGATGGATTTGAGGTGGACTTCGGGGAGGCGGGTTCGAACCACAGGACGAAAAAACCGAGCGCCGAGAGAAAGAAGAGCAGTGAGATGGCGGTGACGATGGAGATGCAGCAGCAGAAGTTGCGGCAGCAGGTGCTTTGCTTCTCTTGAAGTTGGAAAGAAGGCGGCAGGGCCGCTTTCCGTGGCGGCGGAGGCTTGACTTGGGTGGTGGGGTCTCTGTATCCCGGTGGCCTTCGCAGTGGCGGAAGTGATGTTTGCCCAATCGACATTTCTTTCCTTAGGAAATTCCTGTTTCTGAAAAATACGTAGATTTCAAATAAACCATCGTCCCGATTCCTGGAAAAATCCGAAAAGGGCGAAAGGTATATTCATGAAATATACAGATCATGCATCCAAAATTTCGATAAATGTAAGAGATCAAACATTTCCCGGTATAGAATAGATCAGAAAATGGGATTGGAATATCTTACCAGAATCTGAGACTGGTTTCATAAAATCTATTACATTGAGATAAGATTTAGAATCGAAAATCGAATGATGGATTGATCATGATACTGTGTATGGTAATAAATTAGGGAACCAAGGAGTCACCAAATCACTAATGCAACTACACTACTATCAATATGTGTACGTACGTGTGTATATATATACACATGCATGTCTGTGGCCTTCTAACAGAAATTATTCTTTGCTTCTATGAAATTGTCAATTTAGTCGTTGGATCTAATATATATGTCAACTTTCATAAAAATATATCAGACCTACACGATCTAATGATATTGAAATAGAGAGAGAAACACTCTTGATGTAGCACAGACTAACCTGAAATATATATAGAAAAGGTAAGATAACGTGATCAGTGTGGTGTATATGTGTGCACACATACATGCAATAAGGTGGGAAGTGGCTGTCTAGGGTGCAAGGGTGATCGAATTTTTTCATTATCGTCCTAGTAAATTTAACCATTGTAACAAATTTATCTCGAACTCAAAATAAATATATGAATGACAATTTAAGTGATGTGACATAAACTTATCTCAATTAAGACGCACGTTAGAAGTAAACTCTCCCCTTGCGTTTAAAAATAAAATTGCACAATTATATCTAATTAAAAAAAACTAGTATTAAATAAACTGCGATTTGAACACATGAATTGGTACAATGACAATTTTTTTTAGAACAGTGCAATGACAATTTCAAGAATAAGAGTTAATTTTTCATTACTGATGATACAATGTCGTGATATATTAAAGTGAGTGAAAAGCTTGTAGTTTTACAAGAAGTAAAAATGATTTTTTTGGGTAATTATTTTAGAAATGCAGTTAATTTTTATATAAAACTATGAACACTTATATTGAAAATAATCGTGATTATTTTATTATGGTTTGTAAATATTTTTTGGATAATATGTGATTTTCTAAGATAAATAATAATTCAATTATATTATATAGATGCAAATTATGTAGATAAATGTTGAATTTTGAAAAATGAACGAGATGTAAGTATGCATACATGATTAACGTAGTAAAACAGATTTTTATAAAATGAGAAAAGAATACTGAATGTTTCGTTTCCACAGTGTTTATGTGATGAGGGTGAGAGTTAAGTGTATCAGAATGTAAGTGTTGTGCGTAGGTGTTGTAACACTCACGACAACTTGCAGCAGAAATTATATTTTAACACATAACTTAAATAATACCAATATGAGGGACAAGATATAAATCATGCACAAGTATAAAATACTTGTGCGTTGCCTCAGGGCAAAATAATTCACTAGAAAAACTTGTAAGTTTACAAAAACTAATACTAGTGAAAGAATAAAACAACTCCCTTAATAAGGCGAATATCAAATTGCATCCTAAAACTCTAACAAACCGTAAGACCAATTATACACAGGATGCATCAACTGAGAAGTAAAGAAAAACTTCAAAACTCAACACTCTAATCAAAACAGTGATTAGGTGTTGACTTCAGATGTTGTCAGCACTTCACAGCAACACTTGAAACAACAGCACGAGATTGCTCCGGTCTCGAAAACTCTTCGCGCACCCCTTGTCTCTCCAAAAACCTTTTTACGCTCTATATATTCTTCTTTCTCTTCTAAGTCCCTTTTTAAAGATTAAGAGAGCAATTTCATTAGGAAAATAAAATCATATCTTAAAGATATTATCATATCAAAATATCATTAGGAAAAACTTCTTTTTCAAAACAATGATATCATATCTTAAAGATATTATCATAAAAAATAAATCTACACTAGATCATATCATTAAATCGAGATTATTCTCAAGTCTAGAAAGGCAAAACATTAAAGATCTTAAACAAGGAAAATATATCAGGAAATAAATTTAAAAGGAAAATATATCAAGGGAATAAAATTCCTTTCAATCTCCTCCTTTTTGCCTTTCTGGACAAAACAACCCAAAAATGGTTTTACGGCACAACTCCCCCTGAGTTAGCAAATCCGTGATCTGCATATGTTGCACCATTCAGATCATAACATCGAAAAAGTTCATTAATCAGGAGAAAAACAGCAACGTCAATCAAAGAAAATAAAAGCAACTATAGTCTTAAAATCATCAAAAGAGAAAAGTGAAAGACAACTCAAAATCTCATTATCCTTCATTACTGCCAGCATTATCATCATCAGCCATTTTTGCTCCGCTGGTTTCAACTGTATCTACTCCCCTTTTTTGTCCAGAATGGACACCAACATCCAGCAGAAGCTCATAATCACTCCACTTGATTTTCATAATATGCAATGGTCTTCTTGGCATTTTCAATTTGTTGTCGACCATAGGCAATCTGAGCTTGACTATAGGAGATAGACAGTGTTACATAACCAGTAGGAGGGACATCTGTAGGATGCGGATCAGCAGTTTCAGGCACAGGCTCAGATGTTGTATCATCAGTGTTGCCAACATCCGTAGCAACACCGGTATTCAGCCAAGGCAGATCAATCCTTCGGTTGCCTTTGAAGTAAGTAGGAGAAATCTTCAGAACATCTCCGAGAGGACAGAGATCTTCATCAATATCCTTGATGAAACCTTGAGATCCCAAGATCCCATAAATCAGTGAAGGGAAAGGCTGCTTGGTTTTCTTGAAGTCTCCTTCAGCATATTGTAATGCTGTCTTGAACACTAGCTTCCCGAAGTTAAAGGCTCTTCCAGTCCCAATAGAAAATAACACCAGGGCCTGAGATCTAGTCACAGTAGTAGAATTGGTTGAGGGTGTCCAATTCCAAATTGAGGTCTTGTGTAGCACAGAGAAAAAAGAAGTGAGATTGGCAGCACTCAACTTCTTGGGATGGTCAGGGAATACTTTGATCAGGCCTCCAGTGAGAACAGAGGTTATAGACTTTATGTCCGGGTTTTCGTCAAATTCCTCAACATCCGGAGAGTTGTAGAATGCATTGATCACAGAAGGTGTGAACTTGTAGATACGATTACGAACAAACACTCTTCCATACTTTACTGAATCCTCAACTCCAATACTGCCCAGGAGATTGCAGTAGAATTCCAACACAACACGGCGGTAGTAGGGCATAGCAGTAGTGACAGTGGAGAACAACCTTCGGTTCTTCAAAAACTCAATTAAGTTGTATGTCCCATATGCGGCAACATCAATATTTTTCTCCTCAATCAACTCTCTCTCAATAAAAAGAGGCCACAATTCCAAAGCAACTTCAGAATAAAACTTGGTGGAGAAAGACTTACTTAGATCATAGTTAACAGAGTCAATGTTGTGCTCGGTGTTGTCCACATCCGCCTCAACACCTGCAGGAGTAGCAGCAACATCTTGAGATGACTCACTTTCTTCAGAGCCAATATCTTCAGATTCAGCATCATTTTGTTCCTCAGATTCAAAATCAGACACAGAAGATGAAGTGTAATTCTCAGAAGCTCCAGGTCGATTTTCCTCAAATTCCCTCATCATTTTCGGATCAGGTGTATCATCCTTAGAAATTTGTTTCTTGGTAGCCTTTTCTTCCTTAAGTTGAGCAAGAAACTCGGCCAGATATTGTTCATCTTCTTCAGGCTCAGCAGGGGATCTTTCATCTGCAACATTTTGTGGTTCTGTGATGGGGTTTTACTGTTGAATATCAGAAGTAGGACTGGGTTTCTTTGCAGCAACAGTTGGTTTGGGGCAAGCCACCAACTCAAAATCATCATCATCGGAGTCATCGCCAGATGAGAAATCAGGGTCCAGAAGATTTGAGAAGGTAGATGCTCGAGGCTTTTTGATTGGAACGAAGTCAGGATCAAACCCTGCTTGTCTCTTGGACCTTTGCGGCATAGGAGCGGGGGGAAATGCTTTATTCAGGGCGTCAAAGTCCTGTGGATTCTCAACGTTGATCTCGTTCCCAGGTTCACCAGGGGCGATTATTTCCAGCGGAATTGGTTCTTCGGGCATAGCCACAATTTCCAGCCTCTCAACATTGGCTTCGGTGGTGGGTGTTGAGTTAGGTGACTCTCCACACATACTCGCAGCCATTTCACTCCTAATGTCATGAGGGTCGAATCCTGCCATCTACAAAATCAAGAACGAAAGCACTAGAGTGGTTCGAAGCACACAGAAAATTGCGAAGAACAGGGATAATTTGCGAAAAAAATGAATAGTGAGAGCAAGGAAAAAGATTTTAGAATGCGAGGGAAAATGATAACCAGCAATGTTAACCCTCAACCATTTCTAATTCTTTGAACCCAACTCTCCAACGGTAACATTCTGTTAAGCCGTAACTTCAGCCCCTTTCCAGATCAGTGTTTTATTTTCACCCAACGGTAACTTTCTGAAACAGTGCAATCATTATTTCAAAAAATCAATCAGGATGAAACACCACGTCGAATTAACCCTACAAACCGGTAGAGATCAAGTTATTCCAAAATTAAGTTGGTTAGGTTTTTCTTCGTATTTCATGAATTAAAAACCGATAGCCCACTGGACTTGATAAATTCACAAGACATAAGAATGAATGACTTAAATTTATGCCTAAAATATGATCAAAAATGACATACACACGCATGTGATCAAACTGTGATCTGTCTGTACTTGGGTGTTGGCAACACCTCCTGGCAACACTCACAAATGGGATTCAACCTTTCTTGAACATTTTTAATTCAGACATGGTAGCTCCCTCTCTAGAAGAACGGTCTTCATTGGACTCCTCTAGGTAGCTTTTTCCATTTGTATTTTGATTTAGAAGTGGTAGCTCCGACTCTAGAAGAACGGTCTTCATTGGACTCCTCTAGGTAGCTTTTTCCATTTTCTTCTAAACATTTTTGATCTTTTTTTTTTTCACCTTATTGCTCAGGATTTTTCTAAGTCATTTTTCACATTGGACAAGGTCATGTGATATACCAACATCCTCAACTACTTAATGACTTAGATTGAGCATAATCAACACTTCAGAAAATTTTTGTGAGAAAGTTTGATTCTCAACTGAGAGCACACCATTCAGTATCCTTCACTTGTACAGACTTCACACAAAACAAGATGAATGCAATATGTCTATTATCCTAAAAAAATAAGATGCACATGCATGCTGAGTGTTGTCCGCAGGTGTTGTAACACCCAGGACAACATCCGTGAGTGATCATTGTGCACACAAGCTGAGAGACTTCCTAAGATTGGAAAATCTTTCAAAATCTAGTGGTTTTGTAAAAATATCAGCCAGTTGATTCTCAGTTCCAATAAATTCCATTCGAATTATACCCTTCTTAACCAAATCTCGAATAAAATGATGTCTAATGTCTATGTGTTTTGTTCGAGAGTGTTGTACTGGATTTTTTGAAATATCAATTGCACTTGAATTGTCACAGTACACAATTAAGGTGTCACTGTTGAATCCATAATCTTTAATCATTTGATTCACCCACAAAAGTTGTGAGCAACAACTAGCAGCTGCAACATATTCAGATTCAGCAGTGGACAGAGACACACAATTTTGCTTTCTACTATACCATGACACCAAATTGTTACCAAGATAAAAACATCCACCAGTGGTACTTTTTCTATCATCTAGGTTTCCAGCCCAGTCAGCATCACTAAAACCCACTAAATTGGTGTTTGTTTCTTGGGTGTACCACAAACCTAAGTCAACTGTCCCAGCTATATATCTTAAAATTCTTTTGACAGCTTTTAAATGAGTGACTTTAGGATCAGCCTGGTACCTGGCACACAAACATACACTAAACATGATATCGGGGCGACTTGCACTCAAGTAAAGAAGACTGCCTATGATGCTGCGATACTGGGTGTTGTCAACACCTGTGCCAACATCGTCTTTAGACAATTTTTCAGTCGACCCCATTGGAGTTTTCATGTGTTTAGTGGTCTCGGCAGACAATTTCTTTATCAAATTCTTAGCATACTTGGATTGACACAGAAAAATACCATCATGCATTTGTTTAATTTGCAATCTAAGAAAGAAACTTAATTCTCCTACCATGCTCATTTCAAATATGGTAGACATGCATTTAACGAAATCATTAACATGTTTTTGAGAAGAAGCACAAAAAATGATGTCATCAACATAAATTTGACACACAAGAATATCATGCTTCGACCTTTGAATAAAAAGGATTTTATCAACCTCACCTCGTTTGAAGCCTAAGTCAAGCAGATATTCAGTAAGCCTACCATACCATGCTCTTGGAGCTTGTTTCAGTCCATAAAGTGCCTTCTTCAACTTGTAAACATGGTCTGGGTGGTGTGGATCTTCAAATCCTTTCGGTTGGCTTACATAAGCTTCCTCATTCAAAATGCCGTTCAAAAATGCACTTTTCACATCCATTTGATATAGTTTTATGTCCATGTGACAAGCAATGACAAGTAAAAGTCTGACTGATTCAGTTCGGGCAACAGGGGCAAATGTCTCATCAAAATCAATTCCTTCAATTTGTGTATACGCTTGAGCAACTAGTCTTGCTTTATTCCACACAACAATTCCAGATTCATCAGTATTGTTCTTAAAAATCCATTTGGTTCCAATAACATTCACATTGTCAGGTCTAGGAACCAAATCCCACACATCATTCCTAACGAATTGTTCAAGTTCCTCATGCATCGCATTGACCCAAAATTCATCTTTTAAGGCTTCATTTATATTTTTTGGTTCAATGAGTGAAACAAAACAAGAATGACTTACTTGAGAGTACACAGAAGTCATGCATACTAGATCAATCATTTTTCGATAATCCACTTTCTCCTTCCTTCTAGTTTGCATTCCTTCAAATGCTCCTCCAATGATCTGAGATGATGGATGATTTTTCTGAATTTTACTGGAAATATCATTCCCTTCATTGGTTACATCATCATCATTTACAGCATTCTCTCCCGGTTCATTAGTTGATTCTGCCAGTGCAGGTGTTGTCGCAGGTGTTACAACATCGGGTACAACATCTGTTTTAGGCAATGTCTCACTTACGTTCAGTAGCCCATCAACATTATCCTCGATTGTTTTTCCTGTTAAATCTGCAAGATCATCAAAAACAACATTAATAGATTCCATAGTCGTTCTTGTTCTAAGATTATACATGCGATATGCACGACTATTGGATGAATAACCAAGGAATAAATACTTATCACTTTTTGAATCAAACTTTGCAAGATGGTCTCGGTCATTTAAAACATAACATACACACCCAAAAACATGGAAGTACTTTAGGTTTGGTCTTTTTCTCATGATAATTTCATAGGATGTCATAGTAGAACCACTCCTTAGGTACACACGATTTGAAATATGGCATGCTGTATTTAGGGCCTCGGCTCAAAATCGTTTTGAAATATTCTTTGAACTCAACATGACCCTAGCCATTTCTTGCAGTGTCCTGTTCTTCCTTTCGGCTATTCCATTTTGTTGAGGAGTTTTAGGGGCAGAAAATTCATGAGTTATTCCTCTTTTTTCACAGAATGATGTAAAGTGTGAATTTTCAAATTCTTTACCATGGTCGGTCCTTATTTTACCAACCCTCAAATCATGTAGATTAGTAATCTTAGCATGTAATTTCTTAAAAGCAACAAATGTGTCGGATTTTTCTCTAAGAAAACTTACCCATGTAAAACGAGAGAAATCATCCACACAAACAAATGAATACTTCTTACCTCCAAGGCTTTCCACTTCCATTGGACCCATAAGATCCATGTGTACAAGTTCAAGACACCGTGTTGTCCCAAAGTGTTGCAACATTTGATGGGAAACACGTGTTTGCTTACCCTTTTGACATGCACCACAAACATAGGGAATTCCAGAGGATAAATTAGGCATACCTCTCACAGCATCGTACTTACCAAGGTTCTTTAATGTCTTGAAGTTTGCATGACCCAGTTTTTGATGCCACAAATTTAATTCACTCACCTTTGAATGATTGCACACAAGGTCCTCTCCAAGTTGATAACAGTTGTCCGCAGACCTTGTACCTATCAAAATACAAGTATTAGTGTTATCAAAAACTTCACAATTGTCTTTATCAAACTTAACATGTAAACCATCATCACAAAGTTGACTTATGCTTATTAAGTTTGAATTAAGTCCCTCGACATGAAGCACATTGTGTAGGTTGGGCAAACCATCAACATTCAAGGTCCCTTTGCCAGCAATTCTTCCTTTAGCACCATCACCATATGTCACATGACCATTCCTAAGTTCAACATAGTCAACCAAGTGGTCTTTAGAACCTGTCATGTGGCGTGAACAGCCACTGTCAAAGTACCATATTCCTGCAATGTTAGTCTTTAATGAAGTATAGATAATAGAACATTGAATATTAGTCTTTGGCACCCAAACCCTTTTTACCAATGGTTTCCTATTGGCAGTGTTGCGCCGGGTGTTGTACAACATCTGAGACAACACCTGTTCAGATTCCCATCTCTTGTAGTCATCTCTCAATTTAAAACAGTAGGGTTTGATATGTCCGGGTCTAAAACAGTAGTGGCAGATAAAGTGGTGTTTCCTGGACTTGGGTTTCTTGGTAGATATTGGCCTTTTTGATGAAACACCTTTTTCAGTGTGTGTAGCATTCGATACTTCAGCACTTCATTTGACAAAGACAGTTGGTTTTCTTTCAGTATTGGAAGATTCTCCAGTTTCAAGCAGGTTATTTGTATAACCAAGTCCAGCTTTGTCATTCTTTCCAATCATCAAGAGTGAATCAAGTTTGGATGAACTTGAATTAAGTTTAGCAAGAATTTGAGTTGCTTCTTTAAGTTCATCCTTGATTTTGCATAATTCCAGGTCTTTCTTGCTTAATATTACTTCAAGTCGTGACACATTTGACTTTAGCTCAGTGTTCTCTTTGGAGAGAATTGCATTCACTTTATTTCTTTTGATCCAGTCTTCATACAATTCTTCATACATTGTCTGCACACTTTCCAGAGTGACTTCATCATCATCTACTTCTTGAGTTTCAGACTGACTTGATTCACCAAGGGTTGTAGAGTTAAGACACACTGAATTTGAGGGGATGTTGCGTCCAGGTATTGCAACACCTGTGGCAACACCCAAAGGATTGATTTGCATTAAACGTTTCTGCTTGATCACAGCAGACAACGATGTGTAATTATCAGATTCATTTGATCCTTGATCATCATCGGACTCTTCATCACTCAAAGTGACAGCCATACTTTTGTTTCTCCGAAGTCGATTGGCACACTCATTGGTATAGTGTCCAAATCCAGAACACTCTCTACATTGCACTGAATCCAAATTTCTGACATTAGATTGGATTTGTAGTTCATTCCTTGGTCGGAACTGTCCCTTCATAGGAGTAAACTTTTGAGCTTTTTCAGAGGTGGTGATATCGGGCAACACGGATTTTTGTCCAATTTTCTTTTTCTCTCTCATTTTCTTCAAGTAATCACCAAATTTCTTAGTAATTAGAGAGATAGAATCTTCTCCTAAATCAGACTCATTCACCTCTTTAGATATTTGAAGAATTTCATCATAAGAGTCGGTTGAAACTTCAAGAGCTATTGTCTTCCCTTTATCCTTCCTTTGTAAATCAAGATTCATCTCAAATGTTCTGAGAGAACTCATTAATTCGTCCAGGTTGATTGTTGAAGTGTCTTTAGATTCTTCAATTGCACAAACTTTGACATTAAATTTCTCAGGAAGAGATCTTAATACTTTGTTCACCAATCTTTCATTGGACATGGAATCTCCAAGGCTGTGAGCTTCATTAGAAAGTTGTCTCGAACGGCTATCATACTCAAGAATAGACTCCTTGTCCTCCATTCTCAAGCTTTCAAATTTTGATGCCACCATCCTTAGCCTAGTTTTGCGCACACTCTCGGATCCTTCACAATGTTTCTGAAGTATATCCCAAGCTTCTTTGGCACAGACACAATTGGTGATTAGATTGAACATCCTTGTGTCAACAGACGAGAATATAGCATTGAGAGCCTTGGAATTAAAATTTGAAGTTTGCACTTCATCGATTGTCCTTGTACTTTCAGGTTTGAGCCGAGTGTCTCCATCAGCATCTTCAATTTTTGGTGGACTCCAACCATCAAGTACACGTTGCCAAGCTCTTTCTTCAATAGATTTAATAAATACCCTCATCTTAACTTTCCACAATGCATAGTTTGATCCATCCAACACGGGAGGTCTAAAAACGGTGTTTGTTGATGCTTCCATAAGCCCCTTTTTTTTTTATCTTTTAAATAAAAACAAAACAGGATATCACTTAGTAGCGTCAAGTGGTGGCTCTGATACAAATTGAATGTTTCGTTTCCACAGTGTTTATGTGATGAGGGTGAGAGTTAAGTGAATCAGAATGTAGGTGTTGTGCGTAGGTGTTGTAACACTCACGACAACTTGTAGCGGAAATTATATTTTAACACATAACTTAAATAATACCAATATGAGGGACAAGATATAAATCATGCACAAGTATAAAATACTTGTGCGTTGCCTCAGGGCAAAATAATTCACTAGAAAAACTGGTAAGTTTACAAAAACCAATACTAGTGAAAGAATAAAGCAACTCCCTTAATAAGGCGAATATCAAATTGCATCCTAAACCTCTAACAAACCGTAAGACCAATTATACACAGGATGCATCAACTGAGAAGTAAAGAAAAACTTCAAAACTCAATACTCTAATCAAAACAGTGATTAGGTGTTGACTTCAGATGTTGTCAGCAATTCACAGCAACACTTGAAACAACAGCACGAGATTGCTCCGGTCTCGAAAACTCTTCGCGCACCCCTTGTCTCTCCAAAAACCTTTTTACGCTCTATATATTCTTCTTTCTCTTCTAAGTCCCCTTTTAAAGATTAAGAGAGCAATTTCATTAGGAAAATAAAATCATATCTTAAAGATATTATTATATCAAAATATCATTAGGAAAAACTTCTTTTTCAAAACAATGATATCATATCTTAAAGATATTATCATAAAAAATAAATCTACACTAGATCATATCATTAAATCGAGATTATTATCAAGTCTAGAAAGGCAAAACATTAAAGATTTTAAACAAGGAAAATATATCAGGAAATAAATTTAAAAGGAAAATATATCAAGGAATAAAATTTCTTTCAAATACTTTTAAAATTAATATGGATATTTAATAAATTTTAATTTAATTGAGATCATAAAGACGATCTCTAGACTTTGAGCACCCTATAGAGGTGACTAGTAGGCATGTTATCGGATTGTCGGGTGATGAAACTAAACGAATCCCAAATGATATCAGATTGGATCGGCTTAAAATTTATCGAATTGGGTGCATTGCTGAATCTAAAACCGAAATCGAATTAAAATGTATTAGGATTATATTGAGGCCAAATTGAAATCAAATTTTTAAAGCCATCACATATCTAAACAAATTAGANTATATCAGAAATCCAACTATACAAGTATGCATTCAAAATTCAAAAATTGCCAAAGGTAAGGCTAGATTAGTACAAATATTGCCACAAATCTAGTATTTCACAAACTTGTCTTACTAAGAGTTCTGCCACTACAAGGTATCTAACTCTTTCCAACTCTACAAATATCAGGTATCTTGTATGGTTTTGGAGACTCACTCATTGTTACCGAAGGTTCTAAAATTCTCTAGGTAGTCGGACGTTAAACGAGAGCCAAGTGTCTAGGCGCCTAGGCAGGGACTAGATGCTCGCCTAGGCACAGCTAGGTATGTTAAAATATAGGAGTAATTTTTGAAATTTTAGTTCTTAGATGGAGTGTTTTAATTAAGAGAATCATTTTAGTCAAGCAACTTATTTCTAAGTCAATAGACTAAGCCTATTTTTAACTATTTTCAAGTCAATGGGCTTGTTTAATTACAAGCCCATTGACTGGCCCCATGTATATTAGTATTTTATAACCCTAGATAAGAATAATCGTTTCCAATCGTTAGCATCTCCTTTGAAATCTCATAATGCCTAGAATATTTGATGTTCTTCAGTAAATTGAAATCTTGAAAACTCCAGAATATCGTCGCTGTCACGGTTATAACAGGTAAAATTCCTCTTACCCAGACTACTTCCCCGATCTACCACCCTAATGTTGCCTAGGCGGGCTGACTAGCACCTTTTCGGTACGGTCGACCGACGCCTAACACATAGGCAGCCGTCTAGGTCGATATTTACAACATTGTTGTTATCACTAGTGTCATGTCCTAAGATCGGGGTGATTTGACATCAAGCTTTGTTTCACAATCACACAATTATAAAACAAAAAGTCTTGTAGTACAGTGTAAAATCAAACTGATACTTTCATAAAAATAATACACATTATCTTTTAAAATGATACGAACCAAATACAAAAAAACGAAAGCGAATTACAATCTGAATAAGTGCATTAGAATAGAACTTCGATATTTATCAACAACTCCAAACCATCTTTTGTTCATCGTTGTCAAGTTTATCTTCCTTATTATTTGGGAGAAGAAAGTAAAAGGTGTGTATTTTTGGAAATACTCAGTAAATATGGGTCGATCGATCACAATAAATAACAAAATACATATATTTATACTATTCGAAGAGTATCATATCAAAATAAAAAATGAACAAAATGATGACACTAAAAGTCATATTATTCTTCATGGTTTACTGATAGTCCCTAATTTTTAATCCTCTAAGGAGCGATGTTATGTTATCGGTTATTATATCTCACCGACCAGGGTCATAACAAATTAAATATCAAAGGTCGGAAATTCTTTTATTATTTCAAATGCAAATCATAACAGCGTCTTCAAATAATTTTCAAATATGAGTTTAATTATAACGATTATATTGAGACGAAACGAAGCAAATAAATCATATATCAAATTGAATGAATATATTATGTCGATCGTATTTTCAAATACATATATATACTTTAAAGCATAAGTCCACTTACCGAATAATGTTCAAAACATGGAGAGATTTGATGTTGTTTGTTCAAAATAAATAGCACTTGGACATAACCTTGTTGCTTGAAAAGTTGATACAAAACTTCAAAAATATGGCCACGAATTGTGTACGGAGATAATAATTTCTTTGGTGTAAATTTCTCTTTTAGAAAGTAAGAGATATATATCGATGACATGACCAACATGAATCCACAAAATAAGCTTTTAAATCATGATTTTTAACATTTACAAAATATTATATATTATCACATTGTCTTGTCAATTAAAAGTCTTGTCCATTTAATTTATTTTATCACACGATCTTTACATTATTAACACATTGCATTGTTTGATTATATTGCTGAAAATTTTTCAATGTCCTCCAAAAATTAAACTGGCTTTAATGTTTAACTATGGTAGTGTAGGGTTGTTGTGATTCTTGTGGGTCTTCACAACTAGCACTACTTACATAACACTATTAAGATTTGTCTGATTATTAATTTAAACATCAGATTGACTACACCGAAAAACATCTCTGATACCATCTTTCGTTCATGCGTGCAGATCTAAGTAGAAATTTCGATGTGAACATGTTTAAAGCATTGGGCTAATCATAACGAACCTAAGTGTCATTTTTTGGTATCATCAAAAATCAAACTGGAAAATTTTTCGCAGATTATAAAACCCACAAATCAATATTTTTGCGTTAGAAGTCATTAAATTTTTTGACCGGCGACAACAATTGCAACTGCTGTTTTCTTATTTTGTTCCTCCCCCAAGCTTCCTGGAAATTAACTGATTATACCTTCTTGGAGAAGAAGATAAACAACAATAACTGGAGATTAATTCAAAATGAGGTTTGATGTCTCGATTCTAAAAGGGGGCAAGAGATCCAAGTAATAATGAATAAAAGCTTTTATCAATGAGTCAATAACCTACATTATTGACTCATGAGATAAATTAAAATTTATTTAAACACTAAATATGTTAAACTATTTTTATGGTAATAAATAATAATCAAAACCTAATCGAATTTGTAGGACTGAGTGCTTGTCTCTTTTTCCAAAAGTTATAATTGAGTGTAATTGTGCAAATCAAATATTTTAAACCGCATAATAGTCCAAACGTCATGGTTCGGTTGCACTACCTAGCACAGAAAATTATTGTACATTAACAGAATTAATTGATTAGACAGATTTTTTTTAAAAAAAATAAAAACCGAAATTTGAATTTCCAAACTAATTTGGTTCGAACGATTATTCCGACTAGTTACGCTGCACACGTGATACGTGTGTGTACAGTCTTTTTTATCATTATCGATGAACTAATGTGAAATTTGACAAATTATGAAAGAACTAAATTGATATTTGAATTGTTGAAATAAAAAAATAAAAATAAAAGTGTACGTTGAAATTTTAAAAAAAAATACAAAAAACAAAAATGTAATATTAATATCATATAAGAGTAAAATTAGAAGAAAAAATTAATATCCTTCTTCTTAAATGATTAATATCATGGTCTGATATTTAATAAAATAAAATAGATTTAACCGATAGTATCCCAAGCAGCCAAGCTTATGCTAATTGCCAGGCGAGAACATAAATAAATCGAATATAAAGCAAGAAATCAAATTTAAAGAGCTCCCGAACCGTGTTCGAAACATGAGGTACGATTTCACGGTTGACCGAAGCAGTTGACCCATGTCTTCTTCTCTTTCTTAGCTCCCAACATTTCATTTCAGTTCCAAATAATTTCTTCTTCACTAGGGCTCATCAATGGCGGAGCAGGAAGAGATTTCCGACCCAGATAGAGAATCCATGGTCCATGAGATCTCCGACAATATCACCGCCGGGTACCATTCCTCGTCATCTGCTTATTCCAACTCAGCCTTCGAGAAGAAGGTAGCGCGACCGCCTCCTCACATCAAAGCTAAGACTGACCCATTCTTATACCACGAGAAACCGGAGAATGAGGCCTTCGGCGGTGGAGGTCAATGTGAGTTTCTCACTCTTTGCGACGATCGGTTTTGTACTTGGATTTTATTATTTGAAGTTTTCTTTTGTTCTATGGCGAAGATATTGGTTGTATTTGTATGCTTGAAATCGATGAATACTGCTGGGATGTTTGAAGTGCTGTGTAATTACAAGTTATCTTATAATATGCGGTTGGAATTGCTGTGAATTAATATTTTAAAGGGCTTAGAGTTTTTAGGTCCTGTAGCTTCAGTAGAATGCAATGTTATTTTAGGTTTCTAAGTTGTATAATTGGTTTTGGCTCTTAATTTGGCAGTACGGATGTTTTTTTTCTTGTTTGAGCTATCAATTATTGTTTTATTTTATTTGAAGGTTTGGTTTTCAATTTCATAAAAGATGTGTGTGTGGTGTGGGATTAAATGTGAATTGAATTATTTGGATAACTTGTAGCTGCTGATTTATTATTGTGGAGGGACAAAGGCATATCTGCTACCGCACTCGGGGGCGCTACTGCAATCTGGGTGTTTTTTGCAGTGCTTGATTACTATTTGATTAGTCTGGTCTGCCACATTTCAATCCTTGGCCTCTCGATTTTATTCTTCTGGTCCAATGCAACAATCATCATTAACAAGTGAGTTTATCCATGACTTCTAATATTTGCCTCATTTCTTTGTGGTTCTCTTTCGGAGTTCTGTTCCATGGCATCATCGCTTTTGTGTTTGCAGGAAACATTCACATATACCGGAAGTCCGACTTCCTCAGGAACCATTTATTGAGTTTGCTTCGACTCTTTGTAGTGGGATCAACAATGTTCTCGCCGCGTTTAGAGAAATTGCTTCTTTCAGGGATCTTAAGAAGTTCCTTCAGGTCAGAAACTGGATGTTAGAACTGATCTAGCACATCACCTTTGGTTACAGAGAGCATATATTGTTGTTGCATTTTGAATAATTTTTATTACAAACATAAGCACAAGGAGCGACTCGAACCAAGTCCTACGTCTCCCGACGATGCTGTCCCATGATTCATCATACTTTTTTCATAATTCGCAGTTGGCCGATTTGATATTTGACATTGGGTCATTGGGCAATGATTTACCAGGTAATTGGTGCCTTGTGGATTATCTCCATCGTGGGCAGCTTCTGCAGCTTCGTCACACTGGTTTATATATGTAATGAGTCCTTGATCTTGTTACCCCAGATCGGATTATGATTCCTGTTGCTATAATTCGTGCTGACACTTTTCTTTCTTCTTTTTGCGAAGTGTTTGTTTTCCTCCACACGGTGCCTGTTTTATATGAGACATACGAGGACAAAGTCGAGGTATTGGCAGAGAAAGCAATGGTTACAATCAAGAAGCTATATGCAGCCTTTGATGCAAAAGTTGTGAGTAAGATCCCAACAAAACTAATGAACAATTACAAGAGAGATTAAACATAAATTCCTGCTGAATGGCTATGCCCATTGGTGCTATTATGGAAGCCATTGGTGCTATTATGGAATAACTATGGTTGTCTTTTGCTTGTATGTGTGTTTCAATCCCCCTCGTCCAATGTGTTAACTACCGCAGTTTCTTTTTCTTTATTAGAGACAAGAGTTAAAATGATCGTATGATTCTCCACTACATATTGGATGTCAACCTAAAATCAATTACAATCCGTGTTAAATGGTTTTGGATTTCGATTTTAAAATCGGAACCATATGTGTGTGTGTGTGTGTGTGTGTGTGTGTGTGTGTGTGAGAAAATCAAATAAATTGTTTACATTTAAAATTTTTCTCTTAAAAAAAAAACTTTTCATTCTTTTTAATACTAAATTTATCAAAATTTGGTATTCCAAATATTCTGATGCTATCGCTCTTCATGTATCTGCTTAAGTTTATTGATGAGTGGGCATTCAGGTCGGGTAGTTCGTGTCCCGACTCGACCCGAATTCGATTGAGTAGAAAAAATCGGGTAGTTCATATGTTTTGTCAGTTTCGGGTTCTACTTGAACCCAATATAAATATATCGGGTCGCATATCGAGGAATAAATTTATATCAGATTTGATAACTTGTGTACCCGATTTATTATTTTTAAATTTTTGTTATTTTAATTTATATATAATATCATAAATTTAATTAAATTAACTTAATTTTGTGTTATTTTAGTTATATACTTTAGTCCATCATGCTAATATACCAATTTTTTTGTATTTTTTAGTTTAAGTATAGTTTAATTACAAAAAATATAAATATAATTATAATTTTTTTTTGTATTTTTTTAATAAAATCAGGTAGTACCACAACCCGACTAACCATATTATTTCGGGTTCTGGATCGAGTATATAATATAAAACCCGAATTACCCGACCCATACCCACTGCTAATTATTGACGACTACAATAGAGTGTTTTGATCTATATTTCAAAATTAAAATCAGAAACATTTGAAATTTTTGGAGCTCAAGCAAATGTGAAAAGTCGAGTCATTACTATAGCATATAGATGATGTATACTCATTGGAAAGTAGTCAAGTGAAATAAACCAGTTTAGATGTTCAGATTGTTCAGTTTCCTTGAAGTAATAAAATGTTTTATTTCAGTCTACCCTATAGCTCGCAATGAGAGGGAACATAGCTTCAACTAACTCAAGAGATGGCTATCAAATTTGCTGGGTATTTTCTAAGTATAATTAATAGGAAAAATTCATTTTTGATCTAATCCATTTTGATTTTCTTGGTACTTTTCTCGACGTGGTGTTGATGTGGTACGATGTAACACTAACATGTACAGTGTTATTTCACCACTCTTAATAATAATAATTAAAATTGCTAAAATTAAAAGATACAAAAATAATATTGAAGTTTGACGATATAGATAACCAAAAGCGCAAAAAAGCAAATCTACGTGAACAAATTTGCAATTTTTCTTAATTAACAGAAGTTTTATCCCTCTTGATCTGAAAAAATATACAAGTTAATTTGTCGTTAAAATTCATGAATAGACTGCTCCTAAGGATACAATGTGAAAATTTCGAAAAGAAAGAATCGAGTCTTGGATGCTACCATCGACATTATAAACTCGTATCGAGTAACAGCGATTGCGCACAATATACAAGTGATCTCATCACGTTTAATGTATCATAGAATGTCACAACATTTGAATTTACGAAGATGAAATTTAGTCGGTCGAAGCCTGGACACATGAGTTATAAAAAACAATCATGCGATATATATGCTATAATTTCCACAAAGAAAAACATAAAGAGAGGAGAGGTTTAAACGTACGTAGAATATGCCAAATTAAAGTGTCTAGTTCTGGTTACATATGTTTAACTTGCAAAATATGGATTAAATCCATTTCGATCCTTGTAAATAACATTAATATTCATGTCGTGTTTTAGATGCGAAATCTTTTGTAATAACAAGCATATTTATTAAGATTATTCCAACGTTTTAATTTCAGAGTAAAATCTTTAAAAATAAACAAACACTCGGGATATTTCTTATATATACAATTTTATTTCTGTTTATTAACCAAATTAAGTTACGTATCCATAGGACGCAAATATAATCAGCAAGATTCAAAAATTATTTTCCAAATGAAAATTAAAAAAAGTATATAATTGACAGGATAAAAAATGAAGTTAGACTTAAAAAATAATAGAATACGTATGATCAGAATTTCAAAATAAGAATTATAAAAATGATAAAATGTTATTTCAGAGACCTAAATTAGTCAAAAAAATACTGCAGGTCGCGGTGGGAAAACAACGACTCTTATTCGTTGTCCCGTTTTTTTTAAAAAAAATTTAATTTACACCCAACACGGACATTACTAAAGCTTCGAGCAAAATTGAAAACTTGTCTTATTTGGCTTTCAGTCGATCCCAACTCGGCAAAGAGACTTGTGCACCTCATCAATTTATGATAAAAGTACTGAGATTACTTGAGATCTTCGACGTATCAGCCCCTTGACGTCTACATGAGTTCTGCATCAGATGTCTACGACTTTTGCCATGCATTGGAATTCGATCTACTTTCACCTCTTTTCCTTCTTCGTTTTGCATGCATAAAAAAGCATACAATTTCCCACTCATTTCTCTGAAATTAAACAAACCAAGAAACATGGTTTAAGGTTAAAAAACCAAACATATTTAATGGCAAAGTAAGTAACACAAAAGAAGGACATTTAATTTGAAAGTAATATATATAATTGTCAGTGACATGTATGTATATGTATATATATATATATATATATATATTTTACCTATTGATCTTTTGCAGTAGAGAATTGCTTCATGAATTGAGTTCTCCGTATCACACCAAGACTGGGAAGGATAGCTCACTTGTGGTGAACTTCTCCAACTTTCCGCCCTTTTCAACCCGTTTCGAAGAACTTCAATTTTGTCGTCCATTTTCGTGGATTTATCGAAATCCATAACTGAATTATAATGATGATCTGAACTGGTTCGTGGAGACATGAGCTCAAGAGAATTGCTCAAACTTTGAATCTCACTGACTTTTCGGTCAAGATCAACGACCCTAATGTTCTTTCTTGAAGACCCTAAAGTCAGATAGAGTGGCTTCAGAAACCCGAAACACTTGTGAAGGATTCTTGTGTATGAATTCCTCCATTTTTTGATAAAATCTATGTTCTTATTTACTAGAGCATTTATTGATGAAACGGGCGATCCGGGAACGGAAGTTGTAGTTGTAGTTGTAGTTGTCGTCGTTGAGGCCTCAACTTGCGTTGATCTGTGAGGATACACTGGTTTGATGTGCCCATCGGAGAATATTTCATCAGCATCAACGAGAGCTGATATGGCTGTGACAGGAACATCAAAATCGAAAGTCTGTTCGAATTTTTCGGTCGAAATCGAGGTAAGAATGTCGAGGAGATCATGGGATGAAGAGGGTTTCTGGTGCGTCAACCAGCTGTAAGAAAAACTTTCGGTGGCCAGAGGTTTTGATGAATCTTCCATGGTGAGAAATAAAGATACACAAGTTTTTTGAAATGTTTGAGGACTCAGAAAATGGTTTTATATAGTAATTCTGATGGATAAATACACACGTGTGAAACTGTAATTTACAGGCAAATTTCGCTTCTTCTCCGAAAATTCAATTCCAAAAGTGTATATATCCATCCATTACAATCAAGTAGTGTGAATGCTAATTTTTTTTTCTTTTTTTCCTTTTTGGAAATGTTTTTCACATCCTTTTAATTTTTCTCGTTTGTCAATTATAAAATAATCACGCATCAAAAGTTTCAGTCAAGTGAGTCATCCTATTATTTTGCCCAAGATCGTAGTAGAGAGAGATAATGGTCAGATTTGTATTAATATTATTATATCATGAGAAAAAGATATATGTTGTTTTAACAGAAAAAGATATATGTTGTTTTAACATACGGTTATTAAATTTTTTATGATGTCTGAGCAAATATTCAGACAAATGCAAAAGACTAAAAACTATGTTAATCAGGTATATCACACTATTCAAACTCTGTATTGTTGGACCAATCTTATTTATATGAGCTTATATGTGAATAATTATGCGTTGTGCGTTGTCTATTAAGTTAAGCCTAAAATAAAGTGATCAACTAATGTTTCGGGTTATTGAGCTTTGGTGTATCTGATACGTTGTTGGGCCTTTAATGTGTAGAGACATAAGTGTAATTTCTGTTTTTTATGATGGGCTAAAACAAAAATATCAGAAGATAATGATAATATTATCTATATATATGAGTCATGGTCCCCAGATCCGCGTTATCACTTTCACTATTCTCTCCCCATTAAGAAAATAGTTCTGAAGAGAAAACTAAAGGATTCTCTCAAGGAAAGAGCGCGTAGATCTAGAAGATCAAGGCACGTTCTAAAAAATTCAGAAATATGGCTTCAGGTACGCTTCCGCTTAAGTTTTCAGTCAAATTCTTAATGTTTTAGCATGATGGATTCTGCGGTTTATGGGTTTTCCCCAACAAGTGGTATCAGAGCCATTCATGCTTGAATCATTAAGATTTGTTTAAAGTTTTTGCATATTGTTCGGATCCAGATCTGAAAAATAAAATTTTGTTTAAAATTTTTTTTTATGGCTTCAGATCTGAAAATATTTTTTGATATGGCTTCAGTTTTGAAAAATATTTTTGATATGGTTTCAGATCTGGAAAATATTTTTCATGAAAACCAAATCTTTTAAAGTTTCAGTTTTTGGTAAAAAAGATTTGGTTAAAGATTTTAAGGATTTGGTATAAGATTTCGATTTTCCTTCCGGTTTTTGTTCAACAAAATATTTTTGAGGAAAATCGAAAATTTGGAATAAATTTTTTTTTAAAAAAAATCGGTACGGATCCGGGTCGGGTCAATCGTACGGATCCGGGTTGGGGTTGACCGCACGGATCTGAGTCGGGCCGACCCGTACGGTTTCGGGCGGGGCGGATTCGAGTCGACTCGTACGGGTTTGGGCCGGGTCGTACGCACCTGGGACGACCCGACCCGTACGGATTAGGGTCGGGTCGTACGGAACCGGGTCGACCCGACCCGTACGAAATTCCCGAAAAAATTTTAAATTTTTTTTATTTTTTTTGGGTTCAGGTTTATTCGGTTAAGGTTAAATATTCATTAATTCAAATAATGATAATGTTATATGTATTTTTAAAATTGATTAATTGAAATAAAATGTCGCCAAAGTGACCTCTTTTATGGAAATTAATTTTATTTTGAAATACAAAATGATTTTTGGTATATGTGATTTATATGAATATTGATCGGCCCAAAGGAAGGTTAATATTTAATATAATTACATATGTATTTGTGATGGTAAACATGTGATAGTTATTCGATTTTTCATGTGAATAAGAATCGGCCCAAAAGAAGGTTGTTATTTGACATGATAGTTACTATCAGTGTTTGACTGCTACGTCAGAATATCACTTATGCTACTTTTCCGTATATTGAGCCTTGAATAAGATGAGTCGTTCTGAGTGCTCAAATTGATGTTCGTAAAGAATGTAATCGGTGTTGTCTCTTCTATTATCGACGTCGTTCTTGTATATTTATAGAAGTCTTGCACCCAACGTCTATATGCAAAACGACTTCTTAGACTTCTGCTAAAATCAGCTTTAATACTTGAAAAGGGTCCTGCAGAAAGCTTTGACACAGTCAGTCTTGTTTTCATAATAAACTTGGTAAGACGTAATAAATAACTCCGTACAGTATTTAATGGTGCAATTAATGCTAGTACTCGGTAAAGTAACGGTAACATTCAAAACTAGTTCTGTTTGCACAAAAGACGTTAAGTTACTCCAGTTTATAATGAGTTCTGCTTCTGGTTTTCTAATCCGTTTAAGCTTAGTTCTGCTTCTGGTTTAGTGGAATGAAGACTTCTATATTGCCTACTGATTTAACTAGTGACCTGCTGGTTTTGATCCTTATTGCCACAATTAAGTTAAGTCTAACAATTTCCTCCTTTGTGGTGATGCCAAAACCTAGACGTTAGCATAGATAAATAATTGCAATATAAAGCATATAACAATTATATCAAGATAATTAAACGACAAAAGATTTAATCATCAGTGCCAATGTCCTTGTAAATGGTTTCTTCATTCTGAGCATCTTGATCTCTTCTGGTAGAGGATTCTGCCATGTCTCCAGTTCTTCTTTCTCCTGCTTGTCTTTCTTTTGGTTCTGCTTCCCCCTTTTTGGCATCAACGGCTACAACTCGAGCAATTAAATCGTTCATGCGTCCAGAAAGATTTAGAATTCCATTGTCCAGCATTTCCAGATATGGCGCCTGGCTAGAAACTCGTTCATGGAGAGCAATAAGAGATTGAGATTGTGACTCAATATTGGCATTCATAGATTCAATTTTGGCGGAGACGGAACGAATAGATTCATCATGATTGGTGAGTCGTTTGATCATGTCAACTTGTCCGACCATGATGGTACCTTGGCTTCTGGAAACATCTTGACGAAAAACAATGGTCTCAGCATGCATTTTAGTCAAAGATTCCGCCGTGCGAGAGACTTCTTTAGATATACGGTCACGGAAAAACTTGGATCCACTGACTTCTCCAGCATATTCACGAGATAGCTGCTTTACTATCTCAGAGATATTGTTGAGATTCTTTTGCAAAGTATTTATCTCAAATTCGATATCAAAATGTTCTGGTTCTGGAGATTGAGTCCTTGCGAGCATACGCTGCTTGATTTCAGCAGTACGAGTAGTACGAGCAGCTGAGTCAGAAATGGATACAACCAATGCAGTAGAAGTTTCAAGTTCTGGTGGAGCAGTAGGAGGAATCACATCCATTTGACCAGTAGAAGGGCCAGGTTCAGCAGAGCTTACTTCTGGAGCAGTAGAGACGAGAGGCGCTGTAGTAGTTTCCTCAGTAGCAGATGGAGCAGTAGAATTTCCTTCAAAAACAGTAATTTGTTCAGGAGCTGCACTATCGTCTAAGTGAGAAGCTTCGGTGGCCTCCGGTGGTTGATCCGTAGGAATAAGTTCAGATGACGTATTCAATAGAGCTTCCATTTCTGCTTGATGTTCAGCGCAAAATATCTCCAGATTTGGCAATGGATTAGCATCTGAAACTTCCATGGTTTGAGGTTCGGGTAGAGCTTCTAAAGGTACCACATCATGAGCCTGAGTTGATTTTGGTGCAGTAGTAGCAGTAAGAACAATGGATTGAATGACCTCATCCACTGAGGCCAACTCTAGAACAGAAATCAGGGACGATGATTGAGTAGGAAGTTCTGGTGATGCAGGAGTACTAGAAACCTTTGTTTCTGAAGGAGCTGTGGTCATTTCCTCAACTGGATGTATCTGCAAAATTTCAGGGACCATGCCTACCCTGTATGGAAGAGGCTTAGCAAAAGCCTGCTCTTGAGCTTGAGTCCGCTCAATCAAAGAATGCATCTGATCAGTCATAAGCTTAATAATATCCTGATCATGAGGAGCAGTAGGACTCATTGGATCAAAATTAGACTTTAGAGTCGTCAACACAGAGTCCATCTCCTTTTGTCACAATTGATCAAGGATGTAGTTTCTGCGATTCATTGCTTCTATGACGTTTTTGGTTTGTGCAGTAGCAAAAACTTTCTTCTCATGCTTCATTGTTTGTGCAAATATGCCTGCAGTGCGTAAGTAAGTAAGAGGGTGAAAAACTCGCACCTTCAGCCATTCATCAAAGAATGACATAACTTCTTTGGCAGATTTTTCAATTTCTTCAAGGTGAAGTTCAATGCCAGTTTGTACTGTGGACTTGGTGCGTTGAGCTTGGGGCTCTTCAAACAACTTCCCCTTTCCTATTCCTGTAGGAATAGGCAGCACAAACCGAGTAGTGGAGGATCCGGCTAATGATTCTCGAATGACAACTCCAGTAGCAGGCCTGAGAGTAGGCACTGAAGTTGATGTTGATGGAACAAGAGTAGCTGCTGGTTCTGTAGATGAAACAGATTTTGGTTTGGACGAGATGGCTTCTGGAAATACTTGTCTCAAAGGGACAGTATCCAAATCAGCAATGTTTGCTGTTTTCTTGATACGAATGGTAGTTTTGGACTTCTTTTTGCTTGGAGTGGCTTCTGGAAGAGAAGCTTGAGTAGGTGCAGCCGATTCTCCAGATATAGTTTTATCTGAATCAGTCAAAACCATCACTCTCTTCCTCTTGATTTTCTTCTGAGGAGCTTGGCCCTCGGCTTGAGCATCCCCAATCTCTTTTTTTATTTTAGCAAATGCAGCCACTATTGGCTTAGGCCGTAGAGCAAGCACGTTATCAGCATCGGCCATAGTCACATAAGAAGGATCCTGTTCAGTAGTGAACGGAAAACCAGCATCCTTCAGCATTTGGCTAATCTGAACAACAAAACCAGTACTCTTTCGTGAAATCATTTCCTTCATGACCTTGAACAGAAACCGACTCCAATCCACTTTAATATCCGAGGTGATTGCCACCATCACTTGAACCTTCTCCTGGGTTAATCGGTCAAAAGTACCAGCTTTGACAAGGAGTGCCTTCGCCACAATGTCAGCGAGCACTTGATACTCCATTTTCAGAAGCTTCTTGAAACAAGAAAGAGAGAGATCCTCTCCAGAAGCTGAGAATGTAGAAAGAGTAATTGACATTTCTTCCTTCGTAATGCCTGACAGTTCGGAGGTACCTGAGAATGGGAGAAGGAAGATTGATCCAAGTAGTGCAGCATCAATTGAAATAGATGCATCTCCCTGGGAATGAATTATCTTCCCTTCTTGAACAGTTGCTTTGGCGAAGAAATCCAAAAGTGCTGTTTTATAAATAATAGCAGGTGCTTCCAAAAACTTTCTAAGGCCTGATTTCTCAACAGCTTTAAACATTTGAACAAGTCCTTCATCTTTGATGGTAAGCACTGATGCAAAGCTGACTTGATAGGCATTGAGATTGTAAGCTCCGGCCATTTCTTCATCTGTAAATAAGATAACTTCGAAGTAGATTATGTTAAACGAGAGAAAGCAGTAGCAAGAGAGCAAAAGTCTGGAATCGTAAAGGTGAAAAGAAAATAAGAGGCGGTTAATATTCAAAATATACAACCGTCAGTGTAAACACAAGTACACGTGTCAATATGCTTACGGTTGAGTATTTGAAAAGTTATGCAGAGTGTCAGAAAAGTTATTTTTCAAAATCAATGAAAAAGAGATGGCTATCCAATGGGTTACTAAAAATAACCAGAAGAGGATTTGTCGTTTTATGATAATATCTACTGAAAGTTATAAGGTACTGAAGTATTTTCAGCATCTTGACAAAATCCAGTAGACACCTTGTCTTACCGAAAAGACAAAACTCTCTTCTGCTTCTGACAAAGCACAAAAATATAAATATGAAAAAGGATTACTGTTCCCCCTGAATCAATGCAATTAATAAATACGATGATACGAAGTCTAAACAGAGAGCCGTCTCTTCAGCTTCTATAAATACCTGTCTATAAGTAAGACAACAAAACAAAAAATAAAGTTAGATAATAACAGTTCGATATGTCTAGGTCAAGCAATTTTGATGCTTATAGCAGTACGCATGTCATTGTCACAGACGAAATGTTTCTTCATCTGGAAATCTGAAGAAGACTATTGAGGAATATGTCTGGGTAAAGGTCATGTCTTCATGGTTCAAGATTCAAGATCTCCAGAATTTGTATCAAAATGGTTTGGCTTTTACTCGCTCACAAAGAGCATTAGCAAGGAAGTACGAACAGCAATTTGATGTCAATCATGTTACATAGCTAGCCACTGATCAAGTTCTGCTGCATGCGATGCTGTGGAAGGAGTGGCATCAGCTAGAGAAGATCTCCACTGCTGAATCCTTTACTAATATTCGAATCCATGAACTGAATAATTGGATAACTGAGTGGCAGGATTCTGTAGGTTCGGAAATGGCTGATGTAACATGGCATCGATTTTCCTTTAAAGAAGTATTAATTTCAATTCATTATCGTCTCTTTATTTTTCTACAAGCAAGCTGATTATTAGTTGAGTAACATATAACAAAATAATAATAATCAAGTTAAGTCAATTAAGCCAAGTATATTTCAAAAATAAGAAAATTTATTCTCAAGCAGAGGTTTCGTAAAGATGTCTGCTGTCTATTGATCAGTAGGAACATATTCTAGACGAATGTCCTTCTTCTGCACATGATCTCTAATGAAATGATGTCTGATATCAATGTGCTTCGTTCTGGAATGAAGTACTGGATTTTGAGTGATTGCAATAGCACTTGTATTGTCACATAAGATGGGTGATTCAGAAGCTTGAACTCCATAGTCCTTTAGTTGTTGCTGTATCCCAAGTATTTGAGAGCAGCAACTTCCAGCAGCAAGGTATTCTGCTTCTGAAGTAGATGTAGCTATGGAAGTCTGCTTTTTACTGAACCAGGAGATCAACCCGTCACCTAGAAATTGACAAAAACCACTGGTGCTTTTTCTATCCAGTTTGCAACCTGCATAATCAGCATATGAATATCCAATAAGATTGAAAGATGAATCCTTGGGATACCATAAGCCGACATTTTGAGTTCCCTTCAGGTATTTCAGAATACGCTTAGCAACAATAAAATGTGATTGCTTAGGTTAGACTGAAATCTTGCACAAATACAAACAGCAAACATAATATCAGGTCTACTGGCAGTAAGGTATAATAGTGAGCCAATAAGACCACGATACTGAGTTACCTCTACTGGAAGTCCACTTTCATCCTTATCAAGCTTGGTAGATGAGCTCATTGGAGTGGAAGCAGCAGACCATGCTTTCATACCCAACTTTTTCAGAAGCTCCTTGGTATACTTAGCTTGATTTATGAAAATTCCAGTATCCAGTTGTTTGATCTGTAATTCTAGGAAGAATGTTAATTCTCCCATCATGCTCATTTCAAATTGATCCTGCATCATTTTAGCAAACTTTTCACAAAATTTGGGGTTAGTTGACCCAAAGATAATGTCATCAACATAAATCTGTACCAACAAAATGTGCTTATCCTTAATAAATGTGAATAAAGTCTTATCTACCGTGCCAATGGTGAAATCATGATTAACAAGGAATCGAGAGAGAGTGTCATACCATGCTCTAGGTGCCTGTTTCAAACCATATAATGCTTTATATAATTTAAAGACGTGATGAGGTAAGAAATGATCAATAAAACCTGGAGGTCATTCGACGTAAACTTCTTCTTGCAGTAGGCCGTTTAGGAAAGCACTCTTTACATCCATCTGATAGACTTTAAAATTCTTGAAGGCAGCAAAGGCTAAGAATATTCGGATAGCTTCAAGCCTTGCAACTGGTGCAAAGGTCTCATCATAGTCTATTCCTTCTTCTTGTCTAAAACCTTGAGCCATTAGTCTTGCTTTATTTCTGACTACATTGCCTTCTTCATTCAACTTGTTTCTGAATACCCACCGAGTTCCAATGACTGCTTGATGAGTTGGTCTATGTAGAAGAAACCATACTTCATTTCTTTTAAATTGATTTAGCTCTTCTTGCATTGCTTCAATCCAATAGGATCCAGAAGAGCTTCTTTAATCTTCTTTGGTTCGTCCTGTATATATTCATTAAGCATTTGTCTTCTGGTTCTTAATGGTGCTGCTGGATTTCCAATAACTAGAGATGGAGGATGAGATTTTTTCCAAATAAAAGGGTTTAAAGGGATTTATTCCTGGTTAGACATATTTGGATTAAGCTCAGCTGAACCAGTAGCAGGTTTGGGTATGTCATCTGCTGGTACTGGTATATTTGATGTCTGTACTTCTGGTTCCACTATTGAAATGTCTGGTTCTGGATTTTGAACATCTTTGATATTTAATTCTGCATCGTCTTCACTATCCAGTTCCAGATGAATCCTGTCTAACCTGTTACTCAAATTTGACACATTAGAAATTTCAGGTGCACTGCTGTCTTTGTCGAAGACAACATGAACAGATTCTTCAACATTGAGAGTTCTATTGTTAAAGATTCTGAAAGCTTTGCTTACTGCAGAGTAACCAAGAAAAAGTCCAGCATCTGATTTTGAATCAAATGCAGTCAAATAGTTTTTACCATTATTGTGCACAAAACATTTGCGACCAAATACATGAAAATAAGATACATTAGGCTTCCTCCATTTCCATATCTCATAAGGAGTCTGATTATTCTCTTGTTGACCATGGTTCTGTTTTGTGTGTAGCATGCGGTGTTGATTGCTTCTGTCCAGAAGCGCTGAGAGATGTTTGCATCTGCTAGCATTGTTCTAGCAGCTTCTTTAAGAGTTCTGTTTCTCCTCTCAGCTACTCCATTTTGTTAAGGTGATCTGGAGGCTGAATATTCATGATGAATGCCCTGTTCATCTAAATACAACTCAAGAATCTTGTTAGTAAACTCAGTACCCCAATCACTTCTGATTTTAATGATGGAAACAGATTTTTCGTTTTGAATCTTTTTCAGATGCTTAATCAGGAGGCTACTGGTTTGATCTTTTCCAACAAGAAATATTACCCAAGTAAATCTAGAAAAGTCATCAACAACAACAAGAGTATAATTCATTCCCCCTAAGCTCATGATATGGATTGGACCAAACAAGTCCATTTAATAATTCCAAACACTTTGAAGTTGATTTACTACCTTTATTCTTGAAGCTAGATTTCACCTGCTTGCCAAGTTGATATGCAGAACAAACATGATTCTTAACAAAGTTAATATCAGGAAAACCATCAACTAAGTTTTGCTTCTTCAGATTGTTGATAGACTTGAAGTTCAGGTGATTCAATCTCTTGTGCCATAGCCAATGTTTATCATTAAGAGAAACAACTAAACACGTATGAACATTAATATGATCTACATTCCAAGAAACTTTATATGTGTTGCCTTCTCTTTTTCCAGTTAGTACAGTAGACTCATCATCATTTTTAACTGTGCATGTGTGCCTCTGAAAAGCTACTGAATACCATTATCACACAGTTGACTAATGCTAATTAATTTGTAACAAAGATTTTCAGCCAGGAGTACATCATTTATATTAATGTGACCATGGATAATCTTATCCTTACTCACGATTTTACCTTTTGAGTTGTCCCCAAAGGTTATTCTTGGTCCAGTACAACTTATTACTTCTGAAAGTAAGTCTCTTTGTCCAGTCATATGTCTAGAACATCCACTGTCTAGATACCATATGGAGCTGCTGATTTTGGCTTTCTTCTCATGTTCCTGCAGACAAGATTTTAGTAATTGGTACCCAATCTATTTGGGTCCAAGCCTTATCAGTCCCTTAGGAACCCACATTTGTACAATTCTTGGTGGTTTTGTACTTCGGGTATCCACAGAGGTGTGTGCTACAAAAGGTCTGTTATTTCTAACAGTATGCATCTTAGAATGTTGTTCTTCCTTTCTGTTTGTGTTGTCTGGCCTGTATCTCTTTTGAATAGGTCTAAAATTATAGTACTGGTAGTTTTTAACCTTCATAAAGGATTTTTCTCCTGAGTTGAATTCTCTACTGGATCCAGAACTCTGGTGAACTCTCCCCTTAGGTTCAACATAACCCAGACCATAATGCTTCCTTCTGTTCGTCTGATCTACAGTCCTTTCAACTCTAACAGTTGGTACTTCAGGTTCATATACCATACTGGATTTAACAAAGTGAATGAATTTTCCTTTGCCTTTATCCAGTTCTAGCTTAGTACTCATTTCAGAAGTGCTTTCATTGTTGCTGAATCCGAGACCACTTCTGTCACCGGATTTCTTCTGCAATTCTTGCATCTTCTCTAAAAAAACAGAAGACTTGTTCCATGCATTTACCAGTAGTGATAGCTTCTGATTTTCAGATCTCATTGTCTGGTATTCTGCATTTACTCTTTCATTCTCAGTTTTCAACTTACTTATCTCAACTTTTAGATCAGTACAGCTGTTTTCTTGCAAGCAAGTAAATTTACTGATTTGATCCTTTAAGTTTTGATTTTCATTCTTAACTTCCTTGAATGATTGAGAAAGTCTTGAGTACTCTTCCACCATTAACCAAATCAGTTCGTGTAAATTTATTAGAGTCAAAATCGAATACCTCTCCAGATTTTGAGGTTGATTCAGTGTCTGCCATAAGGCATTTGACTTCTTCTGCATCGCTGTCGCTAGAATGATCATCCGAGTCAGAAGACTCAGAGCTAGAATCTGCCCACTTGGTTTTGCTTTCCTCAGCAATCATGGCTTTGCGATCTCTTCTATACTTCTTGTCATTCCGCTTGTACTCCTTCTTCTTCTTGTCATCCTTCGGCTTCGGGCAATCAGCAATAAAGTGACCAATCTTTCCACAGTTAAAACATGCCATGTCACCAGGTGGTGAATCTTTCTTGAAGTTCCGGTTCGAGTTTTGGTATGCTCGATGATTCTTCTTCATGAATCTGGAGAATTTCTTCACAAATAGAGACATAGCGTCATTGCTGACCTTTTCAGCAGTCATTTCAGAAGTGCTCTCAATAATGGTAGCAGGTACTGCTTGTGGAACAACTACAGCAGTAGCAGGAGTAGTAATACTTGTGGCAGTAGCAGCTAGAGCCTTAGTAGGTAGATTAGATGAGGACTCTTCTCCGCTTTTCACTTCCAGTTCGTACTCATAGGCTTTTAAGTCAGCAAACAAGTCATGCAGTTCTAACTTGTTCAGATCTTTTGATACTCTCATACCCATGGTTTTTACATCTCATTCTCTGGGTAGAGCTCTCATTACTTTGAGCTATTTCTCTGTTGCTGTGCTCTTTACCCAGAGTTGCCAGTTCATTAACCAAACTGCTGAAGCGCTCATCAAACTCACTCAGAGTTTCTCCGACTTTCATTTTGATGTTTTCAAATTTTTGCATAGCCACAGATAACTTGTTTTCTTTAGTCTGCTCATTTCCTTCACAGATTTGAATGAGCTTCTCCCAGATTTCCTTTGCAGTAGAGCACATCTTGATCTTACTGAAGGTATTTTTGTCAAGGGTTTTGTATAAAATGTCCTTCGCAACATTATCAAGATTAGCTTTCTTTTTGTCTTCGCTGGTCCATTTACTCCTGTGATTTTCAATCATCTGAGGAGCACCATTAGTAACAGCTACAGCTTTATTAGGCTTTAAAATCTTCATGGGACCATCTGTGATGACAAACCACATGTCATCTTCTTGAGCTGCAAGATGAGCTTGCATCCTGATCTTCCAGTGGTCAAAATCTTCTTTTGAGAACATAGGAACTTTGCTGAAATGTGTCATATCTGTTATAAATTTTCAATACAAGAATAGCATGCTCTGATACCACTTGTTGGGGATCGATATTGAGTTTAAAGGGGGGTGAATAAACTCAATCATTTGTTTATCTCTTTTTCAAAGGGTGTTAAAATCCTGTTAGAGATTGTAGCTGATCTTGTACAAATATATAACCAACAAATCACAAAATAGTGCGGAAACGATATGATGGTTTGAGGGGTGAAAATGATAAAAACAGTAGGCAGTAGACAATGATTGTTTATGGAAGTTCGAAGATAAATCTTCTACGTCTCCCCTTCTTCTGTTTCCAGAAGGTATCACTAAAATACTTTGGATTTTACAGTACAACACTTGTATACCCCCACTTCAGCAGGACTTACCCTTTGCCTACTGAAACTCTTAGCTTCGCAACACAATGCAAGTAATTATGACAAGGTTCTGAAAAAGACTCTTTTCAGATTACAAACTCTTCTTAACAAAAGATGAGTAATATGAACAGCTTGAAGAGTGTGAGAAACAGCTGCACAAGATGATCTCAACAGATCAGATATATGCTATGAAGCGTGTGATACTTTTCTGTATATTGAGCCTTGAATAAGATGAGTCGTTCTGAGTGCTCAAATTGATGTTCGTAAAGAATGTAATCGGTGTTGTCTCTTTTATTATCGACGTCGTTCTTGTATATTTATAGAAGTCTAGCACCCAACGTCTATATGCAAAACGGTTTCTTAGACTTCTGATAAAATCAGCTTTAATACTTGAAAAATGTCCTGCAGAAAGCTTTGACACAGTCAGTATTGTTTTCATACTAAATTTGGTAAGACGTAATAAATAACTTCGTACAATATTTAATGGTGCAATTAATGCTAGTACTCGGTAAAGTAACGGTAACATTCAAAACTAGTTCTGTTTGCACAAAAGACGTTAAGTTACTCCAGTTTAGACTGAGTTCTGCTTCTGGTTTTCAAATCCGTTTAAGCTTAGTTCTGCTTCTGGTTTTCTAATCCGTTTAAGCTTAGTTATGCTTCTGGTTTAGTGAGATGAAGATTTCTGCTTTTATATTGCCTACTGATTTAACTAGTGTCCTGCCGGTTTTGATCCTCATTGCCACAATTAAGTTAAGTCTAACAACTTATAAGTTAATCTTTTGTCCAAAGATGAAACATTAATGGAGTGCTCGATATTCTGTTTATGGGGGTTTACATTATTTGAATTTATTGATTATTTTATTTGGATATTTGGTTGAGCATGTATATTTGGTTTTTTGTTCTCTGTTCAGATTTGACTCCTGCAAATATTCATTCCAACAAAAATTATATTCCTATGTTAAATGGCTCTAATTTTAAATCATGACAACAGAATTTATTGATAGTTCTCGGAGTAATGGATTTGGACCTTGCGATAAAGGTTAACTCTCCTCCCGCCATTACGGATAAGAGTACCTCTGATGAAAAGAGGGAGTTTGAAAGGTAGGAGAGATCGAATTGCATGTGTATGATGATCATGAAGAGGGCCATTCCAGAAACATTCAGGGGCACAATGTCTAGCGACATTGCTACGGCTAAGGCTTTCCTTCAAGACCTCGAAAAGAGGTTTGCTAAAAGTGAGAAGTCTGAAATTTTTACACTTTTGGCAAGCCTCGTTTCAATGAGGTACAGAGGTAAGGGCAACATCAGGGAGTACATTATGGAATGTCTCATCTTGCTTCAAGGTTAAAATCACTGAAGCTTGACCTCGCTGATGACTTGCTAGTGCATCTGGTTTTGTTATCTCTTCCTCCTCAGTTTAACCAGTTCAAGGTGAGTTATAACTGTCAGAAAGAGACTTGGTCTCTGAATGAGCTCATCTCGCACTGCGTCCAGGAAGAGAAAAGGTTGAAGCAAGACAAGACAGAAAGTGCTCATTATGTCTCTACCTCGAAGGATAAAGGAAAAAAAAGGAAGGATAAGGAAGCTGCGGATACACAGCCTCCGAAGAAACAACAAAAGAATCGTAGTGATTCTCAAAGTTCTAGTTTTTTTTTTCTGTGGCAGTGATGGGCATATGAAGAAGCATTGCAGTAATTATCACGCTTGGCGTGCTAAGAAAGGTATGCTTCTGAATATGGTTTGTTCTGAGTTTAATTAAACTTCAGTTCCTAGACACACGTGGTGGATAGATTCTGGTGCAACAACTAACATCAGTGTGTCTATGCAGGGTTCCCTGGATTGCTGAAAACCAAGTGATGCTGAAAGATTCATCTATGTTGGTGACGGCAACAAAGTTGAAGTTGATGCAATATGAAAATTTAGATTATTGTTAAAGACTAGAATATATTTGGATCTTTATGAAACATTTGTTATACCGTCTTTTAGATGAAATTTGATTTTCATTTCTGCATTGGACAAATGTGGTTATTCTTGTTCTTTTGGAAATGGAATATTCAGTTTGTTTTTCGATTCAAAATTGGTTGGTTCTGGTTCTTTATCAAGATACGATAATATTTATTCTTTGGATGTTATTGCTTCATTTAATGAAACCCTGCAAACAAGTAGAGACACTAAAAGAAAATTAACCAGTGAGAATTCAGCTGCGTTATGGCACAAAAGACTAGGTCATATCTCTGAAAAGAGAATAAGGAGACTTGTGTCAGACAAAATTCTCGAACCTTTAGATTACACAGATTTTAATAATTGTGTTAATTGTATAAAGGGAAAACAAACCAACAAACGGAGATTTGAAGCCAAAAGGTGTTCAGACGTCTTAGAACTTATACATACTGATATTTGTGGACCATTTCCTTCGGCTTCTTGGAATGGTCAACAGTATTTTAACGTTCACAGACGATTTTTCAAGATATGGCTTCATTTATCTCATTCATGAAAAGGCACTGTCATTGGATGTGTTCAAAAGCTATAAAGCTGAAGTTGAAAATCAACTTGGCTTAAAGATTAAAAGCGTTAGATCTGACCGTGGTGGTGAATACTATGGTAGATATGACGGTTCAGGTGAACAACGTCCAGGACCTTTTGCCAGATTCTTAGAGGAATGCGGTATCGTCCCACTGTACATTATGCCGGGTTCGCCCACTATGAATGGTGTTGCTGAAAGACGAAAAAGAACGCTTAAGGACATGGTGGGGAGTATGATCAGTCATTCTACCTTACCAGAATCACTCTGGGGAGAAGCACTAAAATCCACAACATATATCCTTAACAGGGTTCCAACTAAGGCAGCGACCAAAACTCCTTATGAACTTTGGACGGGTAAAAAGCCCAGTCTTAAGCATCTGCACGTTTGGGGATGTCCAGCTGATGCAAGGACTTACAAGCCTAATGAAAAGAAACTAGACTCAAGAACGGTTAGTTGTTATTTTATTGGATACTTTGAAAGATCCAGGGGTACAAGTTTTATGATCCCACAAGTAAGTCGAATTTTGAGTCAGGAAATGCCCTGTTCTTTGAGGATGTTGAGTTTGCGGGGGGAGATATAGTAAGAGATATTGTCTTTGAAGAAGAATATGTAAATATTCCCACATGTGTCTTGGAAATTGATCAGGATTACATTCCTCACTTTGACCAAGACACAATACAGGAATATAATATTAGAGATCCTCCCATTCCATATGAAAAAACTCAAGCACCTCCAGAACCTATGCTATTAAGGATATCCACTAAAGAGCGGAGAAATGCAGTGCCAGATGATTACATTGTATTCCTTCAAGAATGTGAGGCAGACATTGGATTGATGGAGGATGATCCTATTAACTTCCGTCAAGCCATGGAAAGTTCTAACTCTCAAAAGTGGAATGATGCCATGAATGAGAAGATAAAGTCCATGAAAGACAATGACGTATGGGATCTTGTCTCATTGCCTAAAGGTACGAAGCCCATTGGTTGTAAATGGATATTTAAAACCAAGAGGGATTCGAAAGGCAATGTGGAAAGATATAAGACTCGTCTTGTCGCTAAAGGCTTTACACAGAAAGAAGGCATTGATTATAAAGAGATTTTCTCTCCGGTTTCTTCGAAAGACTCTTTAAGGATTATAATGGCTTCGGTGACGTATTTCGATCTTGAGCTTCATCAGATGGATGTAAAGACTGCGTTTCTAAATGGTGACATTGATGAAATGATTTATATGGTGCAGCCAGAAAATTTTGTGTCCAAAGGCACAAATAATATGGTTTGCAAATTAAAGAAATCCATCTATGGGCTCAAGTAGGCATCTCGACAATGGTATTTCAAATTTCATCAAGTGATCATCTCGTTTGGTTTCGAGATGAATTTGGTCGATGATTGTGTGTACCATAAGTTCAGAGGGAGTAAGCATATTTGTTTGGTTTTATATGTTGATGACATTCTGCTCGCTAGCAACGATATAGAGTTGTTGCATGACACCAAGAGATTTCTAGCTAAGAATTTTGAGATGAAAGATCTTGGTGATGCATCTTTTGTACTAGGTATTCAGATACATCGGGATCGCTCTCGAGGTATTCTTAGATTATCTCAGAAAGGCTATATCGATAAAGTTCTCAAGCAATATGGGATGCAAGATTGCAAACCAACGGATACCTCTGTAGCTAAGGGAGACAAATTTAGTCTCAAACAATGCCCAAAAAATGATTTTCAGGAAAAGGAAATGCAGAAGATTCCCTATTCATCTGCAGTGGGGAGTCTGATGTATGCTCAGGTTTGTACACGTCCAGATATTGCGTACGTGACAGGAATGTTGGGACGATATTTAAGTAATCTGGGAGTGGAACATTGGAAAGCAGTCAAAAGGGTTTTACGGTACCTACAGAGAACAAAAGATTATATGCTCATATATCAGAGGTCGGATCAGCTTGAGATCATTGGGTATACTGACTCCGATTTTGCTGGATGCCAAGATAGTATGAAATCTACGTCGGGCTACATCTATCTCATTGCTGGAGGTGCCATTTTCTTGAAGAGTGCTAAACAGTCTCTTATAGCTTCTTCCACCATGGCAGCTGAGTTTGTAGCGTGTTATGAGACATCCAATCATGGACTATAGCTGCAAAATTTTGTCACGGGACTGCGCATTGTTGATGGCATTGAAAGGCCACTAAGATTACATTGTGACAATAAATCAGCAGTTATGTATTCCTATAACAACAGGAGCTCGACAAGTCAAAACATATTGACATCAAGTTTCTGGTTGTTAAAGAAAGAATTCAGAGTGGAAAGTTGTATACTGAGCATATCGGTACAAACTCCATGGTTGCGGATCCGCTTACTAAGGGACTGCCACCCAAACAGTTTCATGAGCACACTGCTAGTATGGGTGTTATGTCAATTGAGGAAATTCAGTTTTAGTGGGAGTTTGTTATTTTAAATGCTTTTCAATTGTAGACATTTTCAGTTACAGTCATGTAAATTTATTTTCTGCAGCAATAAATTTCAAGTTAACTCACACTCTGATTATGGTTTTAAGTTTGATCTCAATAAGGTTAAGGGAAGACCAGTTGGAAATAGGCATGTTACGGTCACATTGCATGAAATTTTCATGGTACACATCCACTTCATGATCCATGTCATTCAGTTGTGTTGGCATATGTGACCATTGATGGGTCTAGCTACCTTGAGTGTAGCGAAGACTGCTCTGATCTTATGTTGATGTGATTGATGGACCAGATTGGTTATAGATACATTTCGGAATGACAACAATTTTGAGCTCATAAGGTTATTTTCACAAACATAATTATAAGGTTGCACATATAGCCCAAGTGAGAGATTTTTGGATCAATTTTATTTATATGGGCTTATATGTGAATAATTATGTGTTGTGAGTTGTCTATTAAGTTAAGCTCAAAATAAAGTGATCAACTAAGGTTTCGGGTTATTGGGCTTTAATGTATCTGATAGGTTGTTGGGCCTTTAATGTGTAGAGAAATAAGTGTAATTTCTGTTTTTATGATGTGCTAAAACAGAAATATCAGAAGATAATGATAATATTATCTATATATATGGGTCATGGTCCCCAGATCTCGCGTTATCACTTCACTATTTTCTCCCCCATTAAGAAAATAGTTTTGAAGAGAAAACTAAAGGACTCTCTCAAGGAAAGAGCGCGTATATCTAGAAGATCAAGGCACGTTTTAAAAAATTCAGAAATATGGCTTCAGGTACGCTCCCGCTTAAGTTTTCAGTCAAATTCTTAATGATTTAACATGATGAATTCTGCGATTTATGGGTTTTTCCTCAACATGTATCACAAGTTCATCCGAGAAAATGTTGAGCAGAATCGAACTCCTGACAACTCGAACTCCCTGTTGGGAAGGGGAGCTAAAAATTTTTTTTCTTTATCCGCATTCAATATATTTTTTTATTGTTGAGATTGAAATTTTAGAAATAGAATCTTTTTTATAAAATTAAAGTGAAACGTTTTTAACGATTTGTCTTATATAAATAACATATCTCTAATGTCACAATTCCTTGGTGGTGTGACGATGACATTAACAATCCCAATAAGGTAGAAAGCTGGGTTCAAACCCAAGTTAAAGAGAAAATCCCACCCCAATGTAAGAATAAAAAAAAAATGTAGGTGTAATGTAAGTCTGTCTTACATATTTTTATTCGTGAAACGAGTCAGTCCTGTCCATATTCACAATATCAAGTAATAATTTTGACATAAAAATAATACTTTTTCATGAATGACCTAAATATAATATTAATATCACAAAATTGACCCGTGAGACCATCTCACAAAATTTTTTGTGATAAAAAATATGACGTGTCCCAATGTAAATAAACAACTTAACCATGTTTGCAGTAAACAAGTAAAATTTTAAGACTTTGGAATACAATTTAATGTCGGTGCATGTGTGTTCTAGATGCATGCATGGCTCACGATTACACTCTTATTTGATTACGCAATCAAAATTACAAATATGAAAGTGGTAAACTTTAATAAAAGCACTAGCTAGAAAAGAACTAGAAAGCAAGTCCTTTATCTTCATTTGTTTTTTGAAAGTGGATAATTTTTCCAATTCTCACCCACAATCATGTTGGGCAAGAAAACATGAAAGAAAGCTACCATATATGCAAAGGTTAATTTCCTCCGACATAACTTTAGAATTGTGTGTGTTGTTCCATCCCCACAAGCTATTATGACATTCGTAGCAGACCAAATGCAAGTTTTCTACTACTTTTTTTGTGTAGCATTAGAAGCCATGCACGTTTGCACATTCATTTAGGAAGTTTCGCAGTGATTTGAAATATATTATGATTTCTCACGTTTTTCATGGGCCATGGGTCGAGTATCCCAATTCCATTCCTCCATTGAATTTTAAGTCGAAAATAGACATCTCCCGCTCATCGATTTTTTCCATTTTTTCTCTCTCGGGTAAAATCCAAGCTTCAATCCCTCAAATCAAAAGCCTTAGTTTCCAACCTTCCATATAATTTTCTTATCCTTGCATGGTTGCTCTCTTCTCCTTCTTCAATCTCCCTGAATCGAGCGCCGATTCCTCCAACATCGTTGTTTCTACTTCACCGCCTGTGACATTCGCAGGTTCTGCTTCTATTCCTAACCCATTTGCGGTTATTTCTGGATTCTACACCGGAGTCCAATCGGGTTTCCATTCGTCTCTTGAAATAGAAATGGTCGCTATCCTCAATGGGAGCTATGGTTCCTCGACTAATATGGCCAGTCTAGATCTCCCCTCGATTGTTTCTGCTCAAGCTACTCCCTATAGGGTCCTTTATCCTCTACAGCCCTCGGTAACTTTCGTGCCTCTCTTGAATATTATATTCTATTATCTGATTCTTGGTCAATTATTTGGGCTTGTTGTGAAAGAATATTACCTGAATTTGTTTGTTACTTTGAGTGGAGTTGAGTAATCCATGTCCAGTTTCTTTCACTACACAAAAAACGGCATTCGACAACGGATTTTATCCGTTGTCGTAGCCTTTCTAAAACTGTTGTAACTGAGGGTGCTGTTGAAAGTCCGTTCAACGACAACGGTTTTTATCCGTTATGGTAGGTCGAATTAAGAAACCGTCGCAAATAATATTAGCGACGGATTTATTCAAAACCGTCCCTAATTTTGAATTAGCGACGGTTTAAGTCTCAATAAATTCCGTCGCTACGTTTAGCGACGGTTCATAATCATGATTTCCGTCGCTAATTTGTTTCGAAAAATAAAAAAAAACTTTTTATAATTTAATAAATATAAAAAAAACTAACAATCGAAACTAAAATCGTGTAAAAGAAAAAAATTTTAAGTGTTGTGAAGTGGTGAGAAAAATTTTAAGTATTATATGAAGTGATAAATTCGTGTAAGGGAGAAAAATTTAAGTGTTGTGGAGGGAAATTGACATATTTATAGATAGTTTGCGACGGGTTTTGTTTAAACTGTCGCTATTGGCGACGATAATTGAAAAACCGTCGCAGTTTTTAATTTTACGACTGTTTGGATCTAAACTGTCGCTAAATTTAGTGACGGTTTTAATAAAACCGTCGCAATATTTAGCGACGGGTTTTGTAAAATTGTCGCTAATTTTAAACATGCGACGGGTTTACGTAAAACCGTTGCTAAATTTAGCGACGATTTAAACAAAACCGTCGCTAATTTAAAATTAGCGACAGTTTCCATTTAACCGTTGCTATATTTAGCGACGGTTTTACGTAATCCGTCGCTAAATATTGCAACGTTCTCAAAATGCGTTGTCGATTGTCAAAAAACACGCTAATAGACAACGGTTCTATGAACCGTTGTCATTGACCCTAAAAAAACGCTCAAAGACAACGGTTTTATAGAACCGTTGTATAAAACCGTTGTCATTGCCCCTAAAACCCGTTGTCTTTGACCCCAAAAAGACAACGGTTTTGGAAAACCGTTGTCTTTGACCCCCCGAAAACCGTTGTCTTTGGCCCCCCAAAGACAACGGTTTTCGCCAAAACCGTTGTTAAAACACATACGACAACGGTTTTTCACAAAAATCGTTGTCATATGTGCGTTGTTGTATGCAGAATTTCTTGTAGTGCTTGTATTTCGACTTTTATCTAAATATATGAGAACAACAATAACTCACTCTCCTCCACACGACATCTCATGTTCCTGAAGTCTCAAAGGGTCCGTACTCTCAGCATAAAAATGGAATCGTCTCACAACATCTTCCCAAACCTGTTGCTTCAACAGTGTTCCAGCTCGCAACCATTTAGAATCTCAGTTCCATGTTGGAGTTTTTAGGCCATAAATGTAATTATAAATATTTATATGTCATCAATTAAATAAGTCATAAACTTGAATAAGAATTGACTTGATGACTTAAATGTCATGATATTATTGTGTGGATATCATATATAATATTTTTGGTTTGTTGAGGGGCCAAATTAAAAATAATAAAACTTGTTTAATTATAAAACAATGGTTATGTTCCCAATCTGATATAACGTTTCAAGTTTTGTATCTCATCAACAAAATTCTCAGGCTTAAAAAAAATCTGCAGATTGAAGATTATCACCGAAAATTAACTGCAAAATCATGGATTCGGGTACGTTTCCGCAATTATGATTGTTATATATGTTGTTTCTTGAGAATTGAATAGTATTTGGGGATTGTGTGTTGAGATATGAAATCCAATTGATTTTTTCAATTGGTATCAGAGCCATCTATTTCAAATTCTTAAGAAACTGTTCGTTCTTTAATTAATTCTTACGAATTCGGGAATGTTTATTTTGTTTTCGAAATTGAATCAGTGCCGTCGGTCGAATGACAAGTACGGTGGAAATTTTTCAAACATTTTGGATATATTCATTATTATCGGTAAGTACGGTGGAAATTTTTCAAACATTTTGGATATATTCATTATTATCGGTTAATGGCAGGATTAGTGATTACAAAATGAGTAGGTCTCATGTGAGACGGGTCAACCCTACCCATATTCACAATAAAAAATAATACTCTTAGCATAAAAAGTAATATTTTTTCATGGATGACCCAAATAAGAGCGTCTCACATATGCGACCCGTGAGACCGTCTCACACAAGTTTTTGCTTTACAAAATTGGTTTTTTGTTTTCCTTCCAAATGTTATATTCGAATCGGTGCTTCTCTGGGTTTTTTTTGGAAATGATAGTCTGTTTTGTTCCCACAATTTCATGATTTCAAGTTTTGAGTTTTTGGTCCAATCAATCTATTGTTTTGTTCCCACAATTTCATGATTTCAAGTTTTGATTTTTGGGTCCAATCAATCTATTTCGTTAAGAGTATTTAATGTTCTAAATTTTTGCATTCAAGATCTTATCATGATTAATGGGTTTCGGTGAGAACAATTAAAAAAAAATTCCCAAAATTGTTGTGAAATTGAATCGGTTAATGACATGATTATGTGATCAAAATTTTGTTTTCCTTCAAAATGAAATTGAATCGGTGTGTCGGTTGATGAATCATTGGTTTTGGTTTGATTGATTGACTTCAATTCCAAATTTTCTGATTATGATTTTGTCATAACCGCCCTTATTTGTCACAATAGGTTAAAAATGTATTGTTTAATCATTTGTGTAATTATTTCATGGTATTTGATTAAATTTTTTGTTCGGTTGAATATCATGGTTCTTTGATAATTAATATTTCGGATTAAATTAGGTTTCAATTATATGTCACCAAAGTGATTTACTATACTTGTAATTTAATTTTTATTTGAAGTATTAAGATATTTTTTAAAGTTTTTTTTTAACAAAGTGCAAATGTTTATATTAATGTGAGTGTTGATCGACCCAAAGGAAGATTTATACTTGACAAAGTTATTTAATTGCTTATGATAATAAACATGTAAAAATTATAAGGTTTTACTTGTTTATTTTTGTGAAAATAATAAATCTATCCAAAGATAGGTTTCTTGATTGTCATACATTATTGTTAATGTTTGATTATTGCAACAAGAGTACCACTTGCATATAATATTATTGTCCAAATATTTAATATTGATATTGCACTAGGTATCTTGAGATGGGATTTGCCATTTATTTTAATTTGTTTGAGATGAGCATGTTATTTATATTGTTATTATTATGTTCTCTTTTCAGTAAAAGTTGCTACTATATCTGCTAATCTAAGTTCAGTGCCGATCCTTAATGGGACAAATTTTAAGGATTGGAAGGAGAACATTCTTATTGTTCTTTGCTGCATGGATCTAGATCTTGCGATCAGGACAGAGCAATCTACTGCTCTTACGGATTCTAGTTCCTCTGAACATAGGGTTATATGTGAGAGGTGGGATCGCTCTAACCGCATGAGTCTTATGATCATCAAACGCGACATACCTGAGGCTTTTAGAGGTGCGGTGTCCGACAAAGTCACCAAAGCTAAAGAATATCTCGATGAAATTGAGAAGCGCTTTGCCAAAAGCGATAAGGCGGAAACAAGCACGATTCTGAAGAGCTTGATTTCCATGAAGTATAAAGGCAAGGGAAATATCCGAGAGTATATCATGGAAATGTCCCACCTTGCATCGCAGTTGAAGGCACTTAATCCTGAATTGTCGGAAGACATGCTTGTTCATTTAGTGTTGATTTCTCTTCCAAACCAATTTAGTCAGTTTAAGATCAGTTATAACTGTCAAAAGGAGAAATGGTCTCTTAATGAGCTCATTTCTTATTGTGTTCAAGAGGAAGAGAGATTGAAGCAAGACAAGACTGAAAGTGTCCATTATGCAAACACCTCTAAAGATAAGGGCAAGAAAAGAATGAATGAGGCTGCTAAAGGTCCATATGCCACTACAAGAAATTCTGCATACAACAATGCACATACGACAACGGTTTTTCACAAAAACCGTTGTCGTATCTTTTTTAACAACGGTTTTATTAAAAACCGTTGTCTTTTGGGGGGCAAAGACAATGGTTTTTAAAAACCGTTGTCTTTTTGGGGTCAAAGACAACGGTTTTTGGGATCAATGACAACGGTTTTCTAGAACCGTTGTCTTTGAGCGTTTTTTAGGGGCAACGACAACGGTTCATAGAACCGTTGTCTATTAGCGTGTTTTTTTGGACTATTGACAACGGTTTGAAGAAATCGTTGTCGATTAGCGTGGTTTTTTGACAAACAACAACGGTTTTGGAAAACGTTGCAATATTTAGCGACGGTTTTTCAAACACCATCGCTAAATTTAGCGATTAGCGACGGGTTGTCACAACCGTCGCATCTTTAAATTTAGCGCCGGTTTAATAAAACCCGTCGCTAAAATTAGCGACATTGTTTTGAAACCGTCGCTACTTTTAGCGACTGTTTTAAAAAAACCCGTCGCATCTTTAAATTTAGCGACGGTTTATTAAAATCCGTCGCTAAAATTATCGACATTGTTTTGAAATCGTCGCTACATATGCGACGGTTAAGCATTTACCGTCGCCAATAGCGACGGTTTAACTAAAACCTGTCGCAAACTGTCTATAAATATCTCGATTTTCGATCCATTTTCCTCCACAACACTTCACAACACTTAAAATTTTTCTCTTTTACACCATTTTATCACTTCACACAACACTTAAAATTTTTCTCACCACTTCATCACACTTAAAATTTTTCTCTCTTACACCATTTTACCACTTCACACAACACTTAAAATTTTTCTCTCTTACACAACTTTATCACTTTCACACAACACGTAAAATTTTTCTAACCACTTCATAACACTTAAAATTTTTCTCTTTTACACGATTTTACTACTTCACCACACTTAAATTTTTTTTCTTTTACACGATTTTAGTTTGGATTATTAGTTTCTTTTAGATTTATTAAATTATTAAAAGTATTTTTTTTTATTTTTCGAAACAAATTAGCGACGGAAATCTTGACCAGCGACGGACTTGATTACTACCCGTCGCTAATTTTAAATTAGCGACAGATTATAAAACCGTCGCTAATTTGAACTAGCGACGGTTTATGTAACCGTCGCTAATGTTGAATTAGCGACAGTTTTATTCATACCCGTCGCTATTTTTATTTGCAACCGTCGCAAATTAGATCTACCACAACGGATAAAAACCGTTGTCGTTGAACGGACTTTCAACAACACCTTCAGTTACAACAGTTTTAAAATGGCAACGACAACGGATAAAATCCGTTGTCGTTTGCCGTTTTTGTAGTAGTGTGCAAAGAAGAACAAGCAAGATAAGGACAAAAAATGTTGTTTCTTCTGTGATAAGAATGATCATGTCAAGAAAGATTGTCCTAAGTACCATGCATGGCGTGCAAAGAAAGGTACATTTTCAAGTTTGATATGTTTTGAAGTAAATTTAACTTCAGTATCAAGAAACACTTGGTGGTTAGATTTCGGTTCTACTTATATTGAAACCCTAAATTTGGAATCACGTGGTACTAAGCGTAAGTTTAATAATGAAAATTCTGGTGCATTATGCACAAGCGATTAGGACACATCTCTAGAAATAGAGTTGAACGACTTGTATCAGATGAAATTTTGAACTTCATTGATTTTACAGATTTAAACAAATGTGTTGAATGCATCAAAGGCAAACATAGCAAAAGAAAGAAAGAGGGTGCATATAGAGCCACCGAAATATTGGAATTGATACATTCTGATATTTGTGGACCATTTCCAACACCATCTTGGAATGGTCAACAATATTTTGTATCATTAATTGATGATTACTCTAGATATGCATATATGATACTTATTCATGAAAAATCACAGACATTGGACGTTTTCAAGTCATTCAAGACTGAAGTCGAGAATCAACTCGACAAAAGAATTAAGAAAGTCAGATCTGATCATGGTAGTGAATACTACGGTAGAAATGACGGTTCAGGAGAACAACGTCCAGGACCTTTTGCTCAATACCTAGAGGAATGTGGAATCGTCCCACAATACACCATGCCAGGCTCACCAAGCATGAATGGTGTAGCTGAACGACGAAATAGGACTCTTAAGGATATGGTAAGGAGTATGATCAGTCATTCAACATTACCAGAGTCACTCTGGGGAGAAGCATTAAATACAGCAGCTTACATTCTAAATAGAGTACCAACTAAAGCAGCTATTAAAATACCTTATGAGCTTTGCACAGGACGAAAGCCAAGTCTAAAAAATTTTCATATTTGGGGATATCCAGCTGAGGCTAGACCATATCGACCATATGAAAAGAAACTGGACTCCAGAACAATCGGTAGATACTTAATTGGGTATTCTGAGCGATCAAGGGGCTATAAATTTTATGATCCCAAAGTAAAGAAAATATTTGAGACGGGAACTGTAGTATTTTTTGAGAATATTGAGTTTGGGGGGAAGAATAAAGTAACAAACTTTGTTTTCGAGGAGGAATGTCTTCCAACTACTCTTCATGAGGAAATAGTTCATATTCCTATGATTGATACTGATAATGTTCAGGATCGTATTCCTGTCATTGTCCAGGATATGATACAAGAACAACAAGACATTGTCAATCAAGTCCCAATCGAACAAACTCAACAACCTCAAGAACCAGTGTCTAAAGAACAAGTGTCTTTACAGAGGTCCACTAGAGAAAGGAAGAGCGCTATTTCAGATGATTACATAGTGCTACTCCAAGAATGTTGTCACTTTGATTGTTGCACTCCCAAGAGCAGGTTGTCCACAAGTAGTATAATTCGGTGAGTCCGATATCGTATCCACAGGGAAGCTAAGGTAATTACAAGTCCACTACAATGTCTTTTTGTTTTGTTTTTGTTTTTGTTTCTTTTTAATTTTAATTGTTTGAATCTTTAATGGGTAAATTTTAATTGTTCAAATTTTAATTTAAGTAGTTGAGATTAAAGGATCCACTCTTGGTATTTTAATAAAGTTAACATTAACGAACAATATTGAAATCCACTTAATAAAATGGTTCCAATATATTAAATAATCATATTTATATTATGTTATAAATTATTATCTTATAAGTATATAATATATACCAAAACTTATAAATGTGGTCAAGTATTTATTGTGCTATATATATTTGTAAACACTAAATCAAGGTTCCCACTTTAAATGGTTGGTAAAACCAAACAAACATTTAAATGGTACCAATAAATTAATACTATGATATATTCATATATAATAAATCAAGGAATCCAAGTTAAATGGTTGGTAAAACCAAACTAACATTTAAATGGTTCCAAGAATTTAATATTATAATATATTTATATATAATAAATCAAGGCATCCACTTTAAATGGTTGGTAATACCAAACTAACATTTAAATGGTTCCAAGAATTTAGTGTAACATATAGCAACAATAAATCAAAACTCCCACTTATAAGTAGGGTATAAAAATGCTTAAAGAAATAAATATAACATAAACAATAAATAATGATTAAATAATATAAAACATAGATTCTTACCTTTTAATAACCTTATTATCATGCCAAGAGTTTCACCTTATCATCTCAACTTTAGGAAGTTAGCTATTCATTATTCAAAGTGTAAAACTTTGAATATGAAATTAACATGCTAATTGTATTTAAATGAAGAAATAAAGGAAAAATATAGAGAGAAATATTATGAACTCAAAGGTTTGTTCATAGAATGAGGGATATCTCAATACATTACAATGCACCCCTATTTATAGCCAAATTTGGGGAGACAACCACAAATAAAATATTATTTTTTTACACATAAGTCTTCATTGGTGTTCCAAGATATTATATTATATTACACATCACTTTTGAAAATCTTCTTCTCCGAATTTGCTTCTTCACATAAAAAGAAACATGTGGATAATTGAGTTGTCTAGTTGTGGTATTTTTTTCAAACCATTTGACCAAGTAATTTGAGAGATATGGTCAAAATACTAGAGCATGGTAAAACTGCCACTCCTTTGGTAACTTTATTTGTTGCTTAATTTGATCCCAATTGTGAGAGGATTTTTATCTCATGCTTGTCAACAATATTGTAGATATTATAATCAACTTTCTACAGGTCCAAGAATCATCTTAATCCCATTTGCAACGCCAAGTTTATTCTTGTTTTATCGAACCTGTAAAAAATAGTAAAAACTTGTAATTACACAACAACTTATATTTTATACAATTTATTATAAAACATATAATATTTAAACATTTAATAAAACAAAAACTATATATTTATATTATAAAATATTTAATTAATGTACAATTTTTATGTTTATCACACCTCCCAACCAGCTTATTGCTAGTCCCTAGCAATTTAAGCATTAATAGCAATACAAAACATGTTGATTAATTTAAATAGAAATGTAATCAAAACTATCTAAGTGTTTAAATTAAATTTGAAAATTGTCAAAGTTATATCAAGATCATTATAATTATAATTTATGAAATAATTTGAGATGATCAATTCAAAGCTTATTTCAGGTAGTTAAATGTACACGACCTTCAGAAATTCTTAGTAAGAGTCTCAACTCTATATCCTCACAGGTTAATAAATGTTTCAATTTATGGCAACGATTTCTCTCATGGAGTTGGAAAATACAGATAAATGCTCAGAAAAATGGTTTACAGAATGCAGACAGACAAACGAGCCAAACTAATTAAAAGATAGTAAATCAATTGATTCAAAATCTAGTTGTTCTTATTATATATTTTTTCCTGATCTTTTTTTTTTCATTACATCATGGAATCAGACTAAGTTTATGCTTCTTGACCACATATTTATTTAATTTGTACAATAAATTTCTCTCTTTTTTTTCTTTTATGAGAGATAAATGGGTCGTAGCATATAACTTAAAAATTACATAGATCTTCAACATCTTTCTTTTTGTTTTTTTTTTCTCTTTTTTTTCTTCAGGAAATATCATTTTTTTTTTCAAAATAAGAATTCAAGATCTAAACAATAGATAGTCTTTCTCATGATCAATAAAGGTTCGAAAGCTGTTTTCTCAGTCCTCTCCACTCACTCACAAAATATGTGTGAGTTTAAAATTTTAGGCACTCTTATAAGGTATATCTTGGGCCATATACTTTAATACCTGATTTTATAACAATGGTTAATCACTAAAAAAAAAGATTTCATAAATCATATTTTTATATTGATCAGAATATTAAAATTGACATTTTTTCAAATAAAAATTTAAACATCCTTAAATAGATTAATACATGTTCTAATTTAAACCTTTCAAACATGTAATGTATGATATTTTTGCAAAAATTACTAAGATACAAACAATAAACATGGTTTTATTTTAAAATATTATATATTTTTAAATATATATATTTTATAATTTTTTTTATTTTTTTTAATATTTTTTTTATAAGTTTGTTCTCCCCCCAATCAGAATATGACATTGTCCCTAATGTCAAAATAACTATTAATAAAGAGTACATAATGAAAGAGATATCACCTGGAATTTTATTGAAGATAACAAACTGAAACAAACGCAAACCAATCCACGACTTTTGAATCAATGATCCAACTTCCTTTTCTTATTGCTTGATTGCGACCAATTGATCTTTGTTATCATCGGATCAGGCTTATGAACAAAAGCTTCCAAATCATCAATTAATTGGTCGGCAGTCGAAGCACAGATGAGCATCCGTCGTGAATTTTCTGAAATGAAATTCTGTTCCACAGCTTTATCAAGAAATGTGAACAAACTGTCATAATAATTATTGATATTCAACAAGCCCACAGGTTTATTATGGATATTAAGTTGTGCCCAAGAAACAGTGTGAAAAATTTCTTCTAATGTATCAAAACCACCTGGTAGTGCGATAAAAGCATCAGAATTTTCAATCATTTTTGTGATTCTTTCATACATAGAAGAAACTTTTAATTCCTCACCAATCGTAACACTTGTAATATTTCCTTCATCTAAAGCTGTAGGAATAATACCCAAAACCTGACTACCTCCAAGATGAGCTGATGTTGAAACAGATCCCATTAACCCAATATTACCTCTCCCATATATCAACTGAATTTTTCTCTCATCTAATATCTTTCCAAGATTATTTGCTGCTTCTAGAACACTTAATTTTTTCCAGGACCCGACCCACAAAATACACAAATATTTTTCAATGTTTGTGCAGAGGATTCAACCATGTTTTTACTTTCTTTTTGGTCTGCGAAAATAGAGAGAAAGATGAGAGATTTTATAGGGGTTATATGTTATCATAACAAAACTATGGGTCACAGTTGTAAACAGAATAAACAGTAAAAAAATTAATAACACACATGCATATAAACAATAGTGTGATTGTGGCTCACAATTTTCCTCTGGTTTTACGTCCAGAAACGGCTTCAACGCCTTCTATTAGTCGAGGATATGCTTCCCATCCAATCTTCTTATAAATTGGCAAACAGGGTATTTTTTAGTCGGATTCCCAAGACTATGACGCTCATCTTGGAATTGTTTCCATAAACGGAGAAGTTCAATATGCACATGTCCACTAGAATGCGTCTCAAGAGTCAATAAGATGTTATCCAAAGACTCCTTACTCAGCCCATTCTTAATGAAACCAATTTTATCTTCTCTGTTATTGGAAACACATCCCAAAGGTCTGCATCGTTTGTCACAAGTCCATCTTGCACACTTATGACAATCCCCTAAACTTTTGGCTCTTCGTTTTTTCGCATAAGTGCTTTTTCGTAATCCAGGCAAATACCGAATGAGCAATGATTGTGGAACTTCACCTCCTAATCGGACCTTAGCTTCTATTACAAGACGAATATCTTCTGGAATTCCTTTTTGCATTAGCAATCTCAATTTTTCACACCTTCCTGCATAAATTTTTCTTAGAACATTTTTAGAAACAAAGGGAAAATATTTACAAATTTTTGAGAGAATTTCATCCATTTTGAAAAGAAAAGAAATGATTTTTTTTTATTCTTGTATCAGCAATTATGGGAAACTGATTAAACCGACTATGAGAATCACGGAGTACCGTTATCCGCCATTTAATTGGGAAAATAAAAAGATTAAGGAAACCTGAAATAAAAAAAACAAAATTAATTGCAATACAAAAAATCAAGAATCGGAAAGGGAAATAAACTCTTCTTTAAAGATTTCATTTTCTAAAAATGGTTTAAGCCTTTGTCCATTTACTTTAAAAACATCACCATTTTTAGGGTTTTCAATGTCCACAGCTCCATAAGGATACACATGTTTTACAACATATGGAGCTGTCCATCTTGATCGTAATTTTCCTGAGAATATGTGAAGTCGCGAATTATAAAGCAAAACTTTTTTACCAATCTCAAAAGATTTTCTAAGAATTGTTTTATCATGAAATGATTTGATTTTTGCTTTATAAATCCTTGAATTCTCATATGCGTCATTTCTGAGTTCATCAAGTTCATTAAGTTGCAATTTGCGCAATTTGTTGGCATCATCCATGCTTGAATTAAAAGTGTTGATCGTCCAATAAGCTTTATGTTCCCATTCCACAGGCAAATGACAATGTTTTCCGTAAAACAACCTATAGGGAGACATATTCAATGATGTTTTAAAAGCTGTTCGATATGCTCAAAGTGCATCATTAAGTCGCAGAGACCAATCTTTTCTATTTGGGTTAACAGTTTTTTCCAAAATTTGCTTTATCTCCCTATTAGCTAATTCAACTTGTCCATTTGTTTGAGGATGATAAGGAGTAGTTACTCTGTGAGTAATACCATATTTTTTCATTAATGAAGCAAATGGTTTATTAACAAAGTGAGTTCCCCCATCACTTATCATGGCTCGAAGAATTCCAAATCTACTAAAAATATTTTCTTTTAAAAATTTGATGACGATTTCATGATCATTTGTTCGACATGGAATTGCCTCTATCCATTTGGAAACATAATCAACTGCAACTAAAATATACAAGTATCCAAACGACGGTGGAAAAGGTCCCATAAAATCTATTCCCCAACAATCAAAGATTTCAATTTCAATAATAGGATTCAAAGGCATCATGTTTCTTTTTGAAATCGCACCCAATTTTTGACAATTTTCACAGATCTTGCAGATTTCGTGGGTGTCTTTAAACAAAGTGGGCCAATAAAATCCACACTGCAAGATTTTTGCAGCTGTTTTCTTTGAAGAAAAATGTCCTCCGCATGCTTCTGAATGACAAAATTTAATGACACTACTTACCTCATTGTCGGGTATGCAACGTCGAAAAATTTGATCCGGACAATACTTGAACAGATACGGATCATCCCAATAAAAGTTTTTTACCTCATTCAAAAATTTTCTTTTATCTTGAGAACTCCATTGCGGTGGCATTTTTCCTGTCACAAGAAAATTTACTATGTTAGCAAACCAAGGTGTAGTAGTAACTGAAAATAGATGTTCATCAGGAAAATTATCGTTAATTGGTGTCATTTCACAAGATGATCCTGTTACTAGTCTCGATAAATGATCGGCTACGACATTCTCGGTTCCTTTTTTATCTTTGATCACAATGTCAAATTCTTGGAGCAACAAAATCCATCGTATCAGTCGTGGCTTTGCATCCTGTTTGGTCAACAAATATCTAATAGCAGAATGATCAGTAAACACGATAGTTGTTGATCCAATCAAATAAGAACGAAATTTATCTAATGCAAATATTACAGCAAGTAGTTCTTTTTCAGTTGTGGAGTAATTCATTTGAGCATTGTTTAAAGTTCTACTTGCATAATATATCACATAAGGCTTACCGTTTCTTCTTTGACCCAATACTGCACCGACTGCATAATCACTCGCATCGCACATGATTTCAAATGGTAAAGACCAATCAGGAGGTTGCATGATAGGAGCTGATGTTAAATGTCGAATGATTTTATCAAAAGCATTTTGACATTCTTGAGTCCACTCAAATGCAGTGTCTTTTGTTAAGAGGTTACAAATGGGTTTAGAGATTAAACTAAAGTCCTTTATAAACCTCCTATAAAATCCAGCATGTCCCAAAAATGAGCGAATTTCTTTAATGGTTTTTGGAGGGGGTAAATTGGCAATGACATCAACTTTTGCTTTATCAACTTCAATTCCATGAGATGACACGACATGTCCCAAAACAATTCCAGAAGTAATCATGTAATGACATTTTTCCCAATTTAAAATAAGACCTTTTTCCTCGCATCTTTTTAAAACTTTTTCCAAATTTTCAAGACAATTATCAAATGTATTCCCAAAGACAGTTAAATCATCCATGAAAATTTCCAAACAATTTTCAACCATGTCGCAAAAAATGCTTAGCATACATCTTTGAAATGTTGCTGGGGCATTGCATAATCCAAATGGCATCCTTCTAAATGCAAATGTTCCAAAAGGACATGTGAATGTAGTTTTATCTTGATCTTCGAGTGCAATGGGAATTTGATAATAACCTGAATATCCATCAAGAAAACAGTAGTATGGATGACCTGCTACTCTTTCTAAAATTTGATCCAAAAATGGTAATGGAAAATGATCTTTTCTAGTGGCGTCATTTAATTTTCTATAATCAATACACATCCGCCAACTAGATGGGACTCGACTTGTTAACAATTCACCTTTTTCATTTTTTATCACTGTGATGCCAGATTTTTTCGGAACTACTTGTGTTGGGCTTACCCACTTACTATCAGAAATAGGGTAGATAATCCCAACATCAAGTAGTTTGAGAACTTCAGTTTTCACAACATCTTTCATGTGTGGATTTAATCTCCTTTGTGGTTGTTGAGATGTTTTTGCATTTTCTTCTAAGTGAATTTTGTGAGTGCAAATTAGTGGATTAATGCCCTTGAGATCTTTTAGTGTCCAACCAATTGCATTTTTATGTCTTTTAAGCATATCAACTAATTTACCTTCTTCATCACTTGCTAGTTTGGAAGAAATTACCACCGGATATGTTTCATCTTCTCCAAGAAATGCATACTTCAATTCTTCTGGCAAGGGTTTTAACTCCAATATGGGTGGTTCGTCTTTGTTCTCATATTTTGCATCAAATTCTTTCTCTGATCCTGGTAACGAGTGATACCTGATAAAATCATCAAGATCAATTTCAATATTTTCTTTAACAGTTTCAATTGAACAAATATCTAATTGATCACGAGTACTCCCTTCTTGAATGTTTTCTTCCACAAGAGTTTCAATAAGATTTTCATCTTCACTTTCATCTCCTTTGTCATGTGGTTGCTTACAAAGATTAAACACATTAAGCTCCAAGGTCATGTTACCAAATGACAACTTCATTATTCCATTCCTGCAATTTATAAGAGCATTAGAAGTTGCTAAAAATGGACGACCTAAAATTACAGGAATTGCATTACAAGCTTCGATAGGTTGTGTATCTAAAACTATGAAATCGACAGGATATACAAAGTTATCAACTTGGACCAACACGTCTTCTACCATACCTCTTGGCACTTTAACAGATCTATCAGCAAGTAAAAGTGTTACCGAAGTAGGTTTTAACTCGCCTAGATTGAGTTCTTGATAAACTGAATATGGAAGTAAATTCACACTAGCTCCAAGGTCAAGCAAGGCTTTTTTAATCTTTCGTTCTCCAATAATACAAGAAATAGTAGGACAACCAGGGTCTTTGTATTTCAAAGCATTATTATTTTGAATGATTGCACTTACTTGTTCGGCTAAAAATGCTTTCTTTTTCACATTCAATTTTCTTTTCACAGTGCACAAGTCTTTCAAAAATTTGGCATATGATGGTACCTGTTTTATTGCATCTAATAAAGGAATATTAACTTTTACTTGTTTAAAAATATCATATATATCAGAATTCAAATTTGATTTTTTTGTATTTTTCAATGCATGAGGGAATGGTGGTGACACTGTCTGTTGAACCTCCTCTTCGCAAGTTATGGGTTCCACTTCCTTACCCTTTGGAGTTGATTTATCATCATCTTCACAAGGTTCAAGAATGGATTTTTCCACAACCTTACCACTTCGAAGGGTAATAACAGATTTTACCTGATCCATCGGTTGAGTTCCAGAAGTTCCAGTTTGTGAATGATGATCCTTGGGATTAGGCAGAGGTTGTGAAGGAAATTTACCTTTTTCATGAACATTAAGTGCAGATGCAAATTTAGCAAGAGTATCTTTCAAATCTGTCATGGTTTGAGCAGTTTGAGTATTGATAGACTCTTGCTTTGCAATGAAAGAATTCAATATATCTTCCAAATTCCTTTTAGGTGGAGGAACATAAGGTGCATAATTTTGAAAATTTTGTTGATTTTGGAAATGTGGTTGTGAAAATTGTGCAGCATTATCATTCCTCCAACTAAAATTTGGATGATTTCGCCAACCTGGATTGTAACTTTGAGAAAATGGTTCAAAATTTGGCCTTTTGAGATTGTTTAAAACATTGGCTTGTTCATGGAGACATTCTTTAAAAGAAGGCAAAGTGGGACAATCTTTTGTAGAATGATCACTTGTATCACAGATGTGACACGCAATTTCTTGAACATATTTTAATTGACCATTCTTTTTCAATTCAAGTGCTTCAACTTTTCTTGCCAAAGAGGTAAATCTAGCTTGCAGATCATTTTCATCTTTGAGAGTATACATACCTCCACCAGATGTGGGAGATTGAATCTTGTTTGATGGTTCGATTGTACCTATAGTGTCCCAATTTTGAGCATTTTCAGCTAATGAATCGAGATACTCAATTGCCTCGTTTGGATCTTTATCTTCAAATGTTCCATTACACATAAATTCAACAATTTGCCTATCTTTAGGTGTTAAGCCTTCATAAAATTGAGAAACAACTCTCCAAATTTCAAAACCATGATGTGGACAAAGATTAAGCAATTCTTTATATCTATCCCAACACTGATAAAAAGTTTTTCCTTGTTTTGAGTGAAAGTGATGATTTGCCTTTTGAAAGAATTTGTTCTATGAGACGGAAAAAACTTTTGCAAAAATTGTTGTTGCAATTCATCCCAAGTTCGAATGGATCCCGATCTAAGATTTTGTAGCCAAGTTTTAGCTTTATCTTTTAAAGAAAAAGAAAAAAGCTTAAGTCAAATGGTGTTCATGCTACAATTTAGATCATTATATGTGTTGCACACTTCTTGAAATTCTCGTTAATGCATGTATGGATTTTCAGAATCTAAGCCATGAAAATTGGGTAAAAGTTGGATAATACCCAGCTTAAAATTGAAATGAGATGCATCAGGGGGAAAAACTAGACATGAAGGTGCACTAGTACGTGTAGGATTCATGTGATCTCTAAGTGTTCTTCGCCTATCATGATCATGTTGAGATTGAATTTCATCTTCATTTTCCTGGATGGGTCCTTCCGCCATGTTTTGTAAAAATAAAGGGTTATTTCGAATGAGTCGACCACTAAGTGTACGTGACCAAATAATGCTCATGCAAATGCAAAAGAAAAAGAAGAAAAACACACAAAAACAATAAAAAATTCAAAGAAAGAAAATTAAACAGACTTGAAATTAAATTATACTTCCCCGGCAGCAGCTCCAAAAACTTTTTGTCACTGTGATTGTTGCACTCCCAAGAGCAGGTTGTCCACAAGTAGTATAATTTGGTGAGTCCGAATCGTATCCACAGGGAAACTAAGGTAATTACAAGTTCACTACAATGTCTTTTTGTTTTGTTTTTGTTTTTGTTTCTTTTTAATTTTAATTGTTTGAATCTTTAATGGGTAAATTTTAATTGTTCCAATTTTAATTTAAGTAGTTGAGATTAAAAGATCCATTCTTGGTATTTTAATAAAGTTAACATTAACGAACAATATTGAAATCCACTTAATAAAATGGTTCCAATATATTAAATAATCATATTTATATTATGTTATAAATTATTATCTTATAAGTATATAATATATACCAAAACTTATAAATGTGGTCAAGTATTTATTGTGCTATATATATTTGTAAACACTAAATCAAGGTTCCCACTTTAAATGGTTGATAAAACCAAACAAACATTTAAATGGTATCAATAAATTAATATTATGATATATTCATATATAATAAATCAAGGAATCCAAGTTAAATGGTTGGTAAAACCAAACTAACATTTAAATGGTTCCAAGAATTTAGTGTAACATATAGCAACAATAAATCAAAACTCCCACTTATAAGTAGGGTATAAAAATGCTTAAAGAAATAAATATAATATAAACAATAAATAATGAATAAATAACATAAAACATAGATTCTTACCTTTTAATAACCTTATTATCATGTCAATAGTTTCACCTTATAATCTCAACTTTAGGAAGTTAGCTATTCATTATTCAAAGTGTAAAACTTTGAATATGAAATTAACATGCTAATTGTATTTAAATGAAGAAATAAAGGAAAAATATAGAGAGAAATATTATGAACTCAAAGGTTTGTTCATAGAATGAGGGATATCTCAATACATTACAATGCACCCCTATTTATAGCCAAATTTGGGGAGACAACCACAAATAAAATATTATTTTTTTACACATAAGTCTTCATTGGTGTTCCAAGATATTATATTATATTACACATCACTTTTGAAAATCTTCTTCTCCGAATTTGCTTCTTCACATAAAAAGAAACATGTGGATAATTGAGTTGTCTAGTTGTGGTATTTTTTTCAAACCATTTGACCAAGTAATTTGAGAGATATGGTCAAAATACTAGAGCATGGTAAAACTGTCAATCCTTTGGTAACTTTATTTGTTGCTTAATTTGATCCCAATTGTGAGAGGATTTTTATCTCATGCTTGTCAACAATATTGTAGATATTATAATCAACTTTCTACAGGTCCAAGAATCATCTTAATCCCATTTGCAACGCCAAATTTATTCTTGTTTTATCGAACCTGTAAAAAATAGTAAAAACTTGTAATTACACAACAACTTATATTTTATACAATTTATTATAAAACATATAATATTTAAACATTTAATAAAACAAAAACTATATATTTATATTATAAAACATTTAATTAATGTACAATTTTTATGTTTATCAAAGAACATGAGGAAAATGATGGTATGGCGGAGGACGATCCAATCAACGTTCGTCAAGCCATGCAAGATTCGAATTCTGAAAAGTGGGCCGATGCAATGAGTGAAGAGTATAAGTCAATGCAAGATAATAAAGTTTGGGAACTTGTCCCATTACCAGAAGGTGTGAAACCCATTGGTTGTAAGTGGATTTTCAAAACCAAACGGGATTCAAAAGGTAATGTGGAGAGGTACAAAGCACGTCTTGTAACCAAAGGCTATACTCAAAAGTATGTGATTGACTTTAAAGAGATCTTCTCTCCAGTTTCATCGAAGGACTATTTTAGGACAATCATGGCACTTGTTGCACACTTTGATATGGAACTTCATCATATGGATGTCAAGACAGCTTTTCTCAATGGAGACATTGATGAAACAATCTCTATGGTGCAACCAGAACACTTTGTATTAGGAAATCCAAAGTATGGTTTGCAAACTTGAAAAATCCATCTATGGGTTAAAGCAAGCTTCTCGTCAATGGTACCACAAGTTTCATCAAATAATTATTCATTCAGTTTTAAGGTAAATGGAGTAGATGATTGTGTGTATCATAAGTTCAGTGGGAGTAAGCATATATTCTTGGTTTTATATGTAGATGACATTTTTCTTGTCACAAATGATATATGTATGTTGAACGATACCAAGAAATTTCTCTTTAGACATTTTGAAATGAAAGATCTTGGTAACGCCTCCTTTGTACTAGGAATCCAAATACATCGAGATCGTTCTCGAGGTATTCTTGGATTATCACAAAAGAACTATATCGATAAAGTGCTTAAAAGATTTGGCATGCAAGGTTGTAAACCAGGTAACACCCCGGTCGCTAGAGGAGACAAGTTTAGTCTTAAACAGTGCCCTAAAAGAAGCCTCGAGATTCAAGAAACACAAAAGATTCCCTATGCTTCGGCTATAGGAAGTCTTATGTATGCTCAAGTTTGTACGCGTCCAGATATTGCGTACATTGTTGGATTGTTGGGCAGATATTTAAGTAACCCAGGAATGGATCACTGGAAAGCAGCCAAACGTGTAATGAGATATCTGAAGAGAACTTGTGATTACATGCTCACATATAAGAGATCGAATAATCTTTAGATAATGGGATATTCGGACTCCGATTTCGCGGGATGCCAAGATAGCATGAGATCCACTTCAGGCTATGTATTACTATTGGTTGGCAGAGCTATTTCTTGGAGAAGTGCCAAACAAGCACTGACAGCTTCTTCCACCATGGCGGCTGAATTTATAGCATGTTACGAGGCATTTAATCATGCAACATGGCTGAAGAATTTTGTCACTGGGCTGCGTATTCTAGAAGAGGTTGAAAGACCATCGAAATTCTTTTGTGACAATAGATCAGCAGTATTGTATTCCAACAATAGTAGGAGCTCGACAAAATCGAAGCACGTCGACATCAAGTTCCTTGTTGTGAAAGAAAGAGTACAAAGTGGACAAATTCCGATAGAACACATAGGTTCAAAATCCATGATAGCAGATCCTTTTACGAAAGGTTTGCCACCTAATGTTTTCCATGAGCATACTACTCATATGGGTGTTATTTAGTTTGATGAAGTCTAGATCTAGTGAGAGTTTGTACCATACATTTTATGTTTTGTTATGTTGTTCAAACTTATGTATTTGGATATTTTCTGATCAGAAATAAAGTTCACTATTTACTTTACACTTTGTTTAACTGAAGTTAAGGTTTTGATATCACTTTGGTAAAATAGGAACAGTTGAAAACTGACATGAATAGATCACTTTGCATGTAATTTTCATGCCACACATTCATGATTGATCTAAGTCATTTGATTGTATTGATATGTGTGACCATTGATGGTTCAGTTGTGATAGATACAACAAAGACTGTATTGATCTTATGTCGGTATAATTAATGGACGAGATTTTTTAAGAAGTCTTATGGTGGTGATGACAAAAGTTTTGAGCTCGTTAAGTTTAACATATTTATAAGTTTTACACATATGGCCCAGTGAGAGATTTTTGGAATTTTTTGGGGCCATAAACGTAATTATAAATGTTTATATGTCATCAATTAAATAATTCATAAACTTATGTAGTCTATTTTAGAATAAGAATTGACTTGATGTCTTAAATGTCATGATATTATTGTGTGGATACCATATATAATATTTCTGGTTTGTTGAGGGGCCAAATTAAAAATAATAAAACGTGTTTAATTATAAAACAATGGTTATGTTCCCAATCTGCATATAACGTTTCAAGTTTTGTATCCCATCAACAAAACTCTCTGGCTTAAAGGAAATCTGCAGATTCAAGATCATAACCGAAAATTAACAGCAAAATCATGAATTCGGGTACGCTTCCGCTATTATGATTATTATATATGTTGCTCCTTGAGAATTGAATAGTATTTGGAGATTGTGTGTTGAGATATGAAATCCAATTGATTTCTTCATTCCAACGATATGTCAAACAAAAAATTCAAGAAAAAACTAGTCATTCTATAAATTTCACTAAAATTTGCTCATAATCAGTGGTTTACCTTGCAAAAATTTAGATTTCCGAACGAAATTGAAGAAGACGAAAGACTTCGGAGCTTCAAATCTGCACCGACACCACTGCATCTGAATTTGCAGCCGTTGTGTGCTCATGAAAATTTGTTGAGAATGGTGGGTAAATGGATTTTTTCAGAGAAAGGGTAATTCGGTCACGAAGGGAAAATTCCTTATTAAATTTATTTCTCAAGATTATCTTGTTGATATGATCTTGAATATTTAAATATGATTTTGCTTTTCTAGATAATGTGATAATTATGCTAAGATTTTTGTGATATGATATCTTTGTTTAAAAAGAATTTTTTTCTAATAAAACTCTTACTTTACATATTGTGTAGGTTTCCTTGTTGATAAATTTTAGGGCTATAAATAAGAGGATTCATCTCATGCAAAGAGAGGTGATTTACGCAGAAGTACATACATGCTCTTTCACCTTTGCACGCCATAAACTTTAGAGAAAACAATCTACAAGGTTGTTGCTGATCGAAGAGTGCTGAATCCACATATTGCCGTGATTGTTGGAGACATCTGCAAACAACAACTGTGAAGGAATTGGCTGAAAATTTGTTTTTGTTGCTCCAGTTTGGCATCGTGTTTTGCTTCTTTATATATTGTTTTAATGTGGTTCCTTGTTTTAGGAAGTATTTGATTTTCTCAACGTGTTGAGAAAATTGGTTTTTGATTAAAATAACTAGTGTTAGTTTTTTTGTAAACTCGTTGGTTTTCTCGTGATTATTTTTGCCCTGAGACTCAGCGGAAGTATTTATAATTGTGCAAAATTTATTATGTTCCATCTTATTTACTTAAAGTTAATTTGTTTTACAAACTTATATATTCCACTGCATGTTGTCTGAAATGTTGTAATATTTCACATAACACTTGATTATGATAAATACAAATTTACGGTCATATGTGATCTTACTTGTTTTACTGTCAAACAAAATATACCACATACCTAACAAGTTGTATCAGATCCTACTCTTGATATACTAAGTGATGATTCTGGTTAAATTTGTTTGACAGATGATGGAAGCGTCACTAGCAAATGCAGCACTGCGACCACAAGTGTTACATGGTCAACATCAGATTTTATATAAAATCCATAGATTAAAGAGCATGACAGCACGTTATCAGTGGTTGGACTCCATCGAAGAGGATAGACAAAGATGGTGATAGCCTGATAAAACCGGAAAGTGATTGGACTGCCGATGAAGTGCAGGTTTCGAATTACAACTCAAAAGCGTTGAATGCAATCTTCTCTTCAGTCGACATGAATATGTTCAGTTTAATTACAAATTGTGTATCGGCCAAGGATGTTTGGGAAACCCTTCAGAATCATTGTGAAGGTTCTGAAAGTGTAAGGAGGACAAAGTTGAGAATACTTACATCAAAATTCAAGAATCTGAGAATGGAAGAAACCGAAACAATCATTGATTATGATCGACGTCTCAGGAAGATTGCCAATGAAGCATTCTGTCTAGGTGATCCTATCTCGAATAAACGTCTGGTAAGCAAAGTACTCCAATCTTTGTCCGAAAGATTCAACATAAAAATATGTGCAATTGATGAAGCTAAGGATACAACTCAGATAGCCTTGGAGGATTTGATAAGTTCATTTCGTAACTTCGAAATGAACATAGACATGCAGAAAAAAGACAAGGGTAGAACTATTGCATTCTAAGTTTCTAATGATTCGTATAAAGATCTTCTTCAACTATCCTAAGAGGTTAATGAATCGGACCTTTGTGAGGATTCTATTTCCTACATCACAAAGAAATTGAGGATTATTTGAAGAGAATCAGAGACAAGAAGAAGGCTGGACAACCATCAAAGTTTCTTAGTCTACTAGCCCGTGAAAAACCATAGAAGTTTCCTACTCAAGACCAGTTTCGACCAGGAAATAAAGGTAAGGGTCAGCTTAACCCGAAAAGTATGATTCAGTACAATGTAGAGAATGCAATGGATTTGGATATTATGCCAATGAATGTACAAATAGAATTCGCAAGAATAATGTGTACAATGTTTATCTAAACGATAAGGAATATGATGAGGAGGAATCCAATGAAGAAAACAATCACACCTCCTTGACTGCACTTTTGGAAGAAAAAAATTGGCTGCAGGTGAATCCTTTAGGTGTTGCCACACCTGGGTGCAACACACGTTTAAAATAATTGTGCTTTAATTATACCACTTATGGAAACTCAAGTGCAGATGATGATTTGGAACCTGATGATGAAGAAATCACTCTTGAGAGTGTACAGAAGCTTTATGAAGAATTGTATGTTGATTGGATTAAAAGAAATAAGATTAACACAATTCTCATGAAGGAGAACACTGGGCTGAAAACTAAGTTGCCAAACTTGAAGTAATCCTGAGCGAAAAAGACCTAGAACTATGTAAGATCAAGGATGAGTTTCAAAAGGTGACTGAGACACAAACCAATTCAATTCGAGCACATCTAAGCTTGAATCCATACTTTTGATGGGAAGAGATGACAAGAAGGGTTTATGTTTCAAAGAGAGTGTGTTTGAAATTGATGAATCATCTAAATCAACTGTTTTTGTGAAATTAAAAGTTGATTCTTATAAACAGTCACAATCCACATCTTCGAGCAAAAGTCCTCCACCAAAAAGAGAACCAGCTGTACCTGTTCCAAAGCAAAGAAAATGCAGTTATGTGTGTCATTATTTTTTTAAGCCTGAACGTATCAGGCTCTAATGTTTTAAACTCAGGGAAGAATGTATGAATACGAAGGCGAATCGGATGTTACTCTGAATGCTGCCCAACACTTACCGCAACACCTCCAACCGTCGACCTGCAATAAGACAAATTTGGGTACCAAATATAAAAACTCACTGTAATTTTGTCTATACATCATTAAAAACTAACAATGCAGGTCACTGGTACTTTGATAGTGGAAGCTCACGCCATATGACAGGATCACGAGAACATTTCACTGATTATATTGATAAAAAAGGTGGTAGAGTAACCTATGGAGGGGGAACTAAAGGAAGGATTGTTGGAAAAGAAACATTGAATGTCGACGGATTACGAAAGCTCCACAATGTGCTTCATTTCGAAGAATTAAAATCAAATTTGATAAGAATACGCCAATTGTGTGATGATAATTTACATAACTTTAAATACTTTCATGTTTTTGATTGTGTTTGTTATATTTTAAATGACAGAGATCAACTTGCAAATTTTGATTCAAAAAGTAACAAATGTTTGCCTGTGGAATATGCCACGAATAGTCGTGCATATCATATGTTTAACCTAAGAACAAGGACTATCATTGAATCAGTTAATGTTGTCTTTGATGACTGTGCAGATCTAAAAAAACAGCTGAAGATGATGTGGAAGATATTCTGGAAATTCCAATCTTATTGGAAAATGCAGGTGTTGCTCCATAATGTGCTTCATTTCGAAGGATTAAATTCAAATTTGATAAGCACAAGCCAATTGTGTGATGATAATTTACATGTAAAGTTTGATAAACATACTTATGATGTTTTTGATGAAACTAACATGTACATTATGATAGGAACAAGGTCTTCGGACAACTGCTATCAAATAGGTGAAGAACATGCAAATACGCACAAGTCAGTGAACTTGACCTTTGGCATTAAAAACTCGGTCATGTGAATTTCAAAACCTTGAAGTACTTGTGTAAGTACGATGCAGTACGAGATATGCCTAATCTATCATCTAACATACCATATGTTTGTGGATATTGTCAAAAGGGTAAGCAAACTCGCAAGTCACACCCCATGTTGCCACACTTTGGGACAACACGTTGTCTCGAGTTACTACACATAGAACTTACGGGTCCTATGAAAGTGAAAAGTTTTGGAGGTAAGAAGTATTCTTTTGTGTGTGTCGATGATTTCTCACGTTTTTCATGGGTAAGTTATATTAGGGAAAAGTCAGACACTTTTTATGTTTTTAAACAGTTAATCACAAGGATTACAAGCCTCTATAATTTGAAGGTGCGAAGGATCAGAACTGATCATGGTAAGGAATTTGAAAACTCTTCATTCTCATCTTTTTGTGACAAGAAAGAAATTTCACACGAGTATTCGTCTCCAAAAACCTCACAACAAAATGGCATAGCCGAACACAAGAACAGAACATTCAAGAAATGACTAGGGTCATGTTTCCTTTGAAGAACATTTCAAAGCGTTTTTGGGTAGAGGCCCCTAACACTGCATGCAATATTTCAAACATGGTGTATTTAAGAAGTGGTTCAACCATGAGATCTTATGAGATAATCATGGGAAAGAAACCTAACCTTAAATATTTTCAACTTGAAAATTTTGATTCGAAAAGTGACAAATATTTTTCTGTGGGATATGCCACGAATAATCGTGCATATCGTATGTTTAACCTAAGAACAAAGACTATCATTGAATCAGTTAATGTTGTCTTTGATGAATGTGCAGATCTCAAAAAGAAAACAGCTGAAGATGATGTGGAAGATCTTCTGGAAATTCCAATCTTACTGGAAAATGCAGGTGTTGCCCAGATGTTATAACATCTAGCACAACACCTGACACTGAAGTCGTTGAACCTGAGGATGAAATACACAGTGATGATGATGGACAGAACATTCCAACCAAAATCCAGAAAAATCATCCATAATCTCAAATAATTGGAAATGTGCATGGAGAAGTTCAAACTCGAAAGAAAGAAAAGATCGATTACCGCAAGATGGTTGGAATAGTGTGCATGAGCTCTATGTACTCAAAGGTCAGATTTTCGAACAAAAAAATGTCGATGAAGCTTTAAAATAAAAGTTTTGGACCAATGCAATGCATGATGAGTTTGAACAATTTGTTCGAAATGATGTATGGTATTTAGTTCCACCTCCTGACCATGGAATTATAATTGGTACAAAATGGATTTTCAAAAATAAAATCGATGAGTCAGGAAACATCATTCGAAACAAAGCAAGGTTGGTTGCTCAAGGGTATACACAGGTTGAAGGGATTGATTTTGATGTGACCTTTGCTCCAGTTGCTTGTATTGAGTCAGTCCGACTATTGCTAGCAATTGCATACATGAAAATCAAACTTTTTCAAATGGATGTTAAAAGTGCATTTTTGAATGGAATTTTGTGTGAGGAAGTGTATGTAAGACAGCCTAAAGGCTTTGAGTATCCACATCATTTGAATCATGTTTATAAATTGAAAAAGACACTCTATGTTTTGAAGTAAATACCATGTGCATGGTATGGAAGACTGACTAAGTATCTACTTGAAATGAACTTCAAATGAGGTGAGGTAGACAAAACTCTTTTTATTCAAAAGTCTAAAGGTGAAATCCTTATCTGCCAAGTTTATGTTGATGAAATAATTTTTGGTGCATCTTCTAAAAAACATGCTGATAATTTTGTTGAGTGTAGTCATCTACTTTAGAAATGAGTATGGTTGGTTAGTTTAGTTTCTTTCTTGGTTTGCAAATTAAACAAATGCATGATGACATTTTTCTGTGTCAAAGTAAGTATGCCAAAAATCTAGTTAAGAAATTTACAAATGAAAACACAAAACACATGAAGACACCTATAGGCTCGAGTGAAAAATTGTGCAAAGATGATGTTGTCGAAAATTTTGACAACACTTTATACCGCAGCATCATAGGAAGCCTACTGTACTTGACAGCAAGTCGACCTGACATCATGTTTAGTGTATGCTTGTGTGCTAGATACTAAGCCAATCCTAAAATCTCTCACTTTAAAGCTGTTAAGCGTATTCTACGTTACATAGCAGGAACAATTGATTTAGGATTATGGCACACTCAAAAAACTAACTCCAATTTGGTAGGTTTTTCTGATGCTGATTGGGCCGGTGATTTAAATGATATAAAAAGTACATCTAGAGGTTGTTTTTATCTTGGTAATAATTTAATTTTGTGGCATAGTAGGAAACAAAATTGTGTTTCACTTTCAAATGCTGAATTTGAATATGTGACAGCTGGAAGTTGCTGCTCTCAACTCTTCTGGATGAACCAAATGATAGAAAACGATGGACTTAAGAGTGAAATCCTGGTTGTGTACTGTGATAATTCTATTGCAATTGACATTTCAAAAAATCCAGTACAACACTCTCGAACAAAACACATTGACATCCGACATCATTTTATTCGAGATTTAGTAGAGAAATGGTTGATTTGAATGGAATTTGTTGGTACAAATAACTAACTAGCCGACATATTCACAAAAACATTAGATTTTGAGAGATTTTTCAACCTTAAGAAGTCTCTCAGCATGTGTTCTGCCTAAATCATCATAGATGTTGTCTTAGATGTTACAACATCGGACAACACCTAACATACATGTGCATTTTTAGGACTTGGACATTCTGCATTTCATTCATACGGTGATTTGATGTGTTGGAACAATGTTGCATAATATTCTGTTACAGTTACAATTTCCTGTTCTATTCAACTTAACACACGGACATGATTAATACTCTGATTTAGTCACAAAGTAGTTGAAGGATGACCATGTACTCCATGACCTTGTCCCATGTGAAAGGTGACTTGAGAAGATTTAGTAAACAGAAAAATAAATTATGAATATATTATGTGACAGAAGAAAAAATTGAACAAAGCTACCTAAAAGAGTCCAATGAAGATTGTGTTTTTAGTGTGGGAGCTACCTGTCACGCCCCGAGACCGGGGTTAGTCGACATCGGCGTTGTTAATCAATCACACAATCGAAAAATAACCAGCCTCGTAGCATAGTATAAACCAAAACCAGTTTATTTCATAAATCTAAAAAATAATACCAATGTCTTTACAACTGAATAACTAATGCGGAAGCCTCTTACATGGAATTTAAATTTACGAATTTCGAATATAAAAAAAATGGCTAATACTAAATCTCGAAAATAGATCATCATCCCCAGAACTATTCGGATTTCTCTTCCTCAACCTGTTCTTCGGATTTATCTGGGGAGGAGAGAGTAAGGGGTGAGTATTTTTGGAATTACTCAGCAAGTGGGGGCATATCGAGCACACATAAAATATTTACTCCATTTTCCAAAACAACACATAAATACATCATGCTTTTCGTAACGTAACATCATATTCATATCATAACAGCACTGCAATTTTTCCACCTTCTATGGTTTACTGATATCAGTCCCTAAGTTTTAATCCTCTAAGGGGACGAGGCCATAAAACGGTTCTATCCCACCGTGAAGGGTCATATGTTGGAATTCCACCCATTTTCAGGGAATCCTNAAAAAAAAAAAAAAAAAAAAAAAAAAAAAAAAAAAAAGAACGTAGAGACAAAATGATGGTGCTCGACCGAATTTAAAAAAAAACGACACATGCATGACCAAAAATATTAACAATTTAAAACAGCCCACTTACCTTAAATTCTTGTTGAAAAACATGAAAACTAGGGGTTTCTTGCACTGGAATTTTCGAAATTCCTACTTCGGCGGCTGGACGGCAACAGGATTCGCTACTCGAAAATCCTAGGGAGACTAGGGGGAAGAAACTCGAAATTTTTGAGTAAATTTTGAAGTGTAAATTTCGAGATACTAGGCCCTCCTATTTATAAGGGTTGGCTGCTATCTCGATCGTGTATTATCTAAGCGTTTAAACTCTGATCAAATCTTCATCTAGAATCGTGATCTATCCGTGATCTTGGGTGATATTCGAAATCTAACTCTTCCATCCCATAAAATTTCAAAATTATATAATATATACACTCTTGAATTCGAATTCTAAGGATTTTATTATCCTTTGCTTGATCTTTTATCTCGGTATCTCAACATCAACTCGAATCTTAGATCTTTATATGCTCATATTCAAAATTCTTTATTTAAATTTCTTGGATTGTGATAGATTTATTTATCTCAAAATTTCAAGTTGCAACGTAATCAATATCATCTTAATTTCGAGCTTCATAATCCTGAACACGATAAAATTATTTACACAACTTAGATAACCTTAAATAAAAATCTTATATTCTGATAAATAATATTAATATCCAAGATTACACAATCCTAGTACAATCAAAGTATTAAAAGATATGATCACGATTGTACAAAATCCCGGGTTTTACACTACCTCTTCTGAATTTAATACAAAAGTCAAAATAGAAGAAATTGGCAAAAGCTACCTAGATGAGTCCTAAAGAAGACCGTTCTTCTAGTGTGAGAGTTACCACTTCTATGGTCAGAAAGTTGATAAGCCTCTAAGTGTACAGAAAAATCAAAATAAATTTTTGGAATTGGACGTGTTGTCAGGAAATGTTGCCAACATTTGTGAAAACACTTCATCTGTGAACATATCTCATACTTTTTTTCACTTTTCTATTTCTGTTACACTTTGTTTCTAGATATCAATAGGTCATGCATAAACCTAATATTGTGAGTATTGTTGTGTCATGAGAAGTTGAGTATTTCAACAGAGAAAATCCAGATTTTGCTAGAAATCCAATATTTATGATTTTTGATGGTTTAGTGGTGTTAAATCGATGTGGGCTTTAATTCTGGAAATTATTTTAAAAAGATATTAGGCGCAATTATCTCGGTAATTTTGGAAAGTGTTTATCGCTGAAAATCTTTTTCCCGTTAAATTTTTTTACCATTAGGATCAAATCAATTGATTGAGTGAATATTGAATTTTTTTTACCGTTGTACTGAGCATACATGCTTATCTCTTTAATCCACAATGTTTCACTCCACATTATCTGCAAAATTCCTTCTACAAGATTTCGTGATTTCTCTCTGTGCAATTTCTCTCAATTCTCTGTAATTTTCTTGTTTTTCTTCCTTACTCGCAATTTAGGTTGTATCAATAGCAGGAAGTGGATACGAACCAGTCGATATTAAAAGTGAAATGGGATACATGGAAGATGTTACCCCTGCTCCCACAACATCTCCCATAACATCCACTGTTGAGCCATCTCTGGAGATGATATAAGCCATTGAAAAGCCTGTGCCACTGGAAGTAATCGCCCCAGGCGAGCTGGGGAATGAGATTGATATTGATAATTTTCCTGATTTTACTATTGTCAACAGGGCATGTCCACCTCTACCGCAAGTTAGGAGATCAAAAAGATAGGCAGAGTACAACCCTGATTTGACCACATCCAAGCGATTTCGTCACAAAGGGGAGGGCCCAGCCAACCATCTCTTGCTGATACAGAAAATACTTCGGGGGATGACTCGGAAGAAGCAGATTATGAATTTGTGGCTCGGAAGAAAGTTGCATCGATGAAGCTACAGAATCTGATGAGAATGCCACCACTGTTCCTCTACCAGAGGCTACCCAGCCTGATGAGGATGATATTTCTTTGGCCCAGTTCATGGCCACTTTGAAGAAGGACAAGTATTCTGTCCCTTTTAGTTCTGCGCTTACCCAGAAAAAATCTGATGATGAACCCGATGCTGAAATGATGCAAGAATTTGAGGACAATCGTCCCGAGGGTTCAGACTCTTCCTCATCTTCTCATAGCTCTGATGAAGCCCTTGATGAGGCTACTGCTACTGTTGATGAAAGCAATGAAGATTCCCTTACTGATGCAGATGTTGCTGAAGATGTTGAGGACAATGAGGACAACACTGATCTCAGTGGTTATGATCTGACAATGGCTTTCAGTAACAAGTTCTACACTGAGAAATCATTTGCTCAGTGGTACTTGTATGCACATCGAGACTTTCTGGAAGAAAAGAATTTTGATGGTGATTCTTTTGCAAGGCAAAATCTTATCGCATTTCTGATGCACTGCCAGTTGTATTCAACAGTTTCAGCCGTCACGCCATTCTATCGCAAACATGTGCTGGAATTTTATGTCAACCTATCCCCAGGGGTGGGTGATGAAAGATTAGCCAAATATGGGAAAATGTTTGTTCGAGACAGAATTTATGAGTTCAATGCTACTGTGATTAATCTGTATTACCATACACCAGCAGAGTTTGAAGATGGACTCCTTCCAGACATTCACGATGTCACCTCGACACTCACCGGGGGTCTTATCACTCAATTCCCAGCACATCCAAAACGACTCTCAGCTGCAAATTTGACATCTTTTTATTCGGTGTTGCATAAACTGGCAATTCACAATGGACACTTTCTACAAATTCTACCATTGTGACCCGACACCAAGCTTTGATTTTGTACTCCATTGGGACTAACGGAGTGTGTAATTTTGGGAAGTTAATCTTCAAGACTATGCTTCAATATGCTGAACGAGGCCTCATAGCATCAAAGCTCCCATTCTCCTCACTGATCTATGGAATGCTTGTATCTCAAGGATTTGTTCGGGACATTGATGAGCAACTCTCCGACACCAGTGAGACATTTAAAACTGCTCAGGCCTTCTTCAAGGGGAATCAGAATTCCATGGTCTGATTCTCATACTTCTCCTGTTATGGGTGATATCCCTCAAACCACTCAAGATACAACTGGATCTACGGGATATGTAATGCTCTCCATGACTGCCATCCAAGCCCAGATAGACCATGCTCTGGCCAAGATAATTCAGGCCAAACCTGATCTGGTCTATTATGAGAACTTAGTTGCTGACTATCGAATGGCTCTGGAGGTAGCTGTCCATTCTGGAAAAAAAAGAGCAGGAAATGAAACTCAAACCCAAGCTGCTGATGCTGACGCTGACGTTGCTGGACCATCGGGCACCAAGGATGGTGAAGTTTAAGGGTGTCAATTCGGGTGGGTTATGTGGGTAGGGTCGGGTTGAGCAATAGTACTATTCAAAAATTGCTCAACCCGAACCCGAGCTAACCCGAAAATTCTCAACCCGAACCCGAACTCGAATTAACTCAATCAACCCGATTAACCCGATTTTGAATTTTTTAAAAATTATTTTTAAAGAAAATTAAATAAAATACAAAAAATAATAATAATATTTTAATTTAAACACATAATAACAAAATCTCCCTCATATATATGATTTAAATTTGAAAGTTTAATTGTAGAAAAATAAAATATATTTACTAAATCAAATAAAAAATTATTTAAAAAATAAAAAATTGTTCAAAATAAATATTAAATTATAAAAATTTATGATATAAATATACAATAAATATTTTTTCAGACATACAATATATAAAAATGTAGACAATATTTATTAATTATATTTTTTTGAAAAAAAATTAAAATTTTACGTGTCAACTCGGGTCAACCATACCCAACCCAACCCGATCATTTTTTTCGGGTCAGTTATCGGGTCCAACCCGATCTGACCCGAACCCGAAAACCTCAAACCCAAACCTGATTTTTTTCGAGTTGAATCGTGTCGGGTTGGTGGGTCGTGTCTGATTTTGACATCCATACTGAAGTTGCTGATCAAGGGACTGCAAATTGAAAGGATCATATGATATTTTTTTTTGATAGCTTTTATGTTTTGAACCTTGTTATGCTTGCTTTCTCTTTTAATATTTTGCTATGTCAGTATGTTAGTTTCTCTCTGATTTGATTGCTAAAAGTTTTTGCTATTCTGAACTGTTAATGATATTTTGCAGGTGTTGTCTCTTGTGTTGCCAACACAACTAGCAACACTTGTGCTAACTTGATTTTATTCAGGGGAAGAAAAATTCTCATATTAATGGGGAGTTAACTAGAGTTTAACTGAGAAATTGTGTTTGATCTCATTTTGTCCAGAAAGGCAAAAAGGAGGAGATTGAAGGAAAATATAATTTCCTTATTAAATTTATTTCCCAAGATTATCTTTTTCTTATTGATATGATCTTTAATATTTAAATATGATTTTACCTTTCTAGATAATGTGATAATTATGCTAAGATTTTTGTGATATGATATTTTTGTTCAAAAAGATTTTGTTCCTAATAAAACTCTTAATTTCCATATTGTGTAGGTTTCCTTGTTGATAAATTTTAGGGCTATAAATAAGAAGATTCATATCATGCAAAATGAAGTGATTTATGCAGAAGCACTTACATACTCTTGCACATTTGCTTTTTCATAAACTTTATATAAAACAATTTACAAGGTCGTTGGTGATCGAAGAGTGCTGAATCCACGTGTATCCGTGATTGTTGGAGACATCTGCAGACAACAACTGTGAAGGAGTTGGCTGAAGATTTGTTTTTGTTGCTCCAGTTTTGGCATCGTGTTTTGCTTCTTGATATACTGTTTTAATGTGATTCTTTGTTTTAAGAAGCATTTGATTATCTCAACGTGTTGAGAAAATTGGTTTTTGATTAAAATCACTAGTGTCAGTTTTTTTGTAAACTCGCTGGTTTTCTAGTGATTATTTTTGCCCTGGGGCACCGCACAAGTATTTATACTCGTACAAAATTTATTTTGTTTCATCGTATTTACTTAAAATTAATTTGTGTTATAAACTTATATATTCCGCTGCATGTTGTCTGAAATGTTGTAACATTTCGCATAACACTTGATTCTGATAAAAAAATTTACGATCATATATGATCTTACTTGTTTTACTGTCAAATAAAATATACCACATACCTAGCTAACAGGTCATACAAAGTTGCAATTACAAGAACTGTAGCATTTCACTTTCATTGTGGCTCAATAGTTATTAGTTTCAAGCAGTTTTAAGATTCAACAGTGTTTTATTAACGGGTTGCACGTTATCCTTTGAATCCTTAAAAACTAGGCAAACGTTGGATTATATTGTTATCACAACATAATCTCATCGACCAAACACAGCCATATAATCTCATGATTTTTTTAAAAGTAAAATGAAGAAACAAAAAGTGAAATGGATGTCTGTATTTGCATGATCCACATGCCACAACTTTTGACTTTCAAAACAGATCAATTACTTGGACTGGGCTAAGTTGAAATAGACTTGTGTGAGACGGTCTCACGGGTCGTATTTTGTGAGACGGATATCTTCTTTGGATCATCTATGAAAAAATATTACTTTTTACGCTAAGAGTATTACTTTTTATTGTGAATATCGGTAGGGTTGACCCGTCTCACAGATAAAGATTCGTGAGACCGTCTCACAAAAGATCTATTCTACGTTTTATCTATTAAACCTGAGTCATATGCATTTACTAGTTTAGTTTGTCAATGTGACTGTCAAACTAAATTTTCATGTATAGTCATTCTACTTCAATAAACTAATTCAAATATAAAAAAATATGTAAAAACTAACAACCAAATAGAATGAGAAAAAAACTTATCTCATAAACCTATTTGAAAAACCACTGCATAAACTTCAAAAGTTGATTTTCCAAAACCAAATTTTCCTAACACACAGTGTGTACCTCTATCACTAGTATGTATAAAAATGTAGGTTCTATGTTACATTGAAAGCCTTTATTTTTGGTGATAACAAGAACTATTGAGTTGTTTTATTATATTTACAGATTTCGAGCTGGATACCCTAGAGACAAGACTACTTTACTCTCTTGTGAATCAACTTTTTCAGAGCCGTTAATCGTCATATTTGGATTAGATTACACGGAGCATTAATTGCGGTGTACTGTGAAGGGAAAAAAGACAAGACATTTTGCTTTTGTTCGGCTAAAAGTATAGATGAATGTTAAAGGAGATTTGAACGTTGGAAATTTTCAATTATTTAAAGGCGAGATTCAAGAATGAAGAGACCATTGAAGCTATTTTATAATATGTCTTTAAAAATATTTTGAGCACTCCTATCTTTCGATTATAAAGCTACTCAACATAGCACACACATAAATCTATATTCGATCGTCAATGATCATTTCGCTACACAACAACATAAGATGTTATCATTAGAGATGTTTGTTAGAGTGGGGTTCAAGAGGAAATTGTTGTTAGTTCTTTTTGTTAAAGATGATATTAGGAGTTTTAATGTAGACAGTGGATAAATCATAGCTAAAGTGAGTTATTACAAATTTTTGTAAAACTAAAGTCTTCTAGTGAATTCTTTCTTTGATTGGAAGTGAATGAGACTACATAGAAAGATTTTGATTTCGAAATTCTATTAAATACTTGTGTTATTTATTTTAAGCTTCATATTATCGATCTTTTGCATCTATTTAGTTTACTAGCACCAGCCGACCTTAACGCACTTCGAAAAACAATTTTCCAATAATCAGTTGTGTCTAACTGGTTGAAAATAACCATTAACAACTAACAACTTTTAAGTTCGGCTCATGTTTTAAAGAAAATTTTAAAAGAGTTTATTCATCTCCTCTAAAACCTATCTTTGATCTAACACTCTATATTTGATTTATTTGGGCTTTCCTACTTTTGATATTTATGGAAAAAACTCATGAAAAATATAAATGTGTTGGAGAATATTTAAAATTAGGTCATTATGTAGTGTGTTGTGTAGGAAATCATATCATAATTTATTTAAACTAATTAATCTATAATAATGTATTTAATAGAAATAAACAAAACCTGTAATTTTCTAAAACAATTAGATATCATAAAATAAATTAATCATTTTCTTATAATATGAATTAATTTGTATTGGATGTAAATCAANAAAAAAAAAAGTGATTGTAAAAATTTATATTAATTTACTATAATAAAAAATAAATAAAATTCAAAAACAATAATTATACAGTACCGGAATTTTCAATATTTCATCTGTAACTAACATATTTCTAAGCAATCAAATTTGCAGAAACTGATAAAATTAATGTTTTAATCATGTTAATGTAATTAGTAATTTTAAATTTTCTGTAACCAAACATAGATATAAAATAATTGTGAAAAAAATTACTTAAATTAGTTTAATATTTATATATTGTCTTTATCCATTTATTATTAGTTTTTTTATTTTAGTTAAAATGTGTTAACCCCACTCCACTCCACTCCACCTCGAAGGTTGGTGGGATGGAGGTAAGTGGCTTTTTAATTAAAAAAAAGACTTCAACATCGATATTTGACTTTCATCTTTTACTATTTGAACTATATATCAATTTTTTTATTTTTATACTTTAAAAAAAATGCTCTGTGTTCGGAAAATAATATAAATAAGATGACCCTATAACCCATAATAAAGCTCAGTTAAATTAGGTGAGTTGTTGGGCAATTTATCAGGTCGGTTTGTTACATTCCTGATAATACTGGTAATCGGGCAAAAAGATCACGGACTAGCGATATGCGCACTTGGAAAGCAAAGAGTGTTTGTAGGGTGCCGAAAGTGTTTCCAACGTAATCATTCTGATGTTTAAGTCAGTTGAGTATTCACAAAAAGAAATGAGAGTACTATATATGAAGTATATAGTGAGTGCTTATGATAAATTTTAAGTGAATGTCCTAAATGATCAAGCAAACCTAAGTATTTGTATGGGAAAAGGTAATGAGGACTTTGTTTTAAGTCTCCGGCTACTCCTCTTGATCAAATGGTTGTCCATGCCCTGCTCGCCTAACACTGTCAATACTGACAACTCATATTATCTCAAATCTTGTTACATCGCCCCTACATGCGCTAACTGACATATTAATGATTTCGAAACATGCTGATCCATATCTATGGGCCTAGGATCGAGGCATGTCCCGAGATATTCGGGTAGAGGTCATGATGTGAGGACACAGATGGGGTCCCTGATCCATTATCATAGTCTTCTTATACCGTCCGAACTAAGCTAGGAGCCCGGGTTTGTTTGAGTATATGCTGGTCTAATCAAATTCCCTAGTTGTTGCCTAAACAGGGATGATTTATATAAGAACACTTTCTTTACCTAGACTGGTCTTCCTCCTGGTAGCCCTAGGCTCCCGATCACTCTGCCCAAGTCCAACGATGACCTGGGCTCAATCTGGTGCATCGCTATTCACTACATAAATAGTCGGATTAGAGTCTTACTCGCTGTCCCGAATTTTCAAGTTGGACTTGGGTGAGGGATCAATTATTTTTTGAATTTTAGAAAGGCTAGGGCTGATGGAAACATGACGTAAGTCCTAACAGTTAAAAAGACAGAAACCTGACAGACGTTGCTTCGTATTCATGACCCGACTTTTTGTATTCTTGGGTGACTCGACTCACTTTCGAGGTGTATCTCGTCCGTCCATTTACTTCGAGATCAACGACCAGGATCGATCTTCTCCCCCTTATAAATTCCAACCGCCTTACCTCATTTGACACTTTGTATTATCTCATTCTAGTTCTCATGCTCATGTGATTCCGACGTCCTTTGCCTTTCTGCGATGAATTTGCGTCCTCATTCCGACCGCTTTCTACCTCTTCCATTTCGGGTGCTAACCCTCGTGGCTTCTCGGACTTAGAGTTTGTCATGATTCACTCTATCTCTACCCCTTCCGTGTCTCGTGCTATCACCTCCACCCTTACCTCTAAAAAACCAGTCCTCGCCCTTCTTTCCAAGAAATCCCAGAAGCTTAAAACTATCCACCAGGCTGTCGGGCCTTATAATGCCTAGGAGAAAGGTAAGAACAATCTTTTGGTCACCCCCTTCATCTTCCACTACTATTTTGTTTGTGAGTTCATTGATAATTCATTCTCTCTGACCGTCTGAGTCAACAGAAGCTTCCTTGATGATATTTCCTCTTCTCTGAAGGGATGGAAAGGCCGGTTTTTCTTCGTCAGTCTTCCCTCCCTTCCCAAACATCCAATCGGTTTTCTACCCAGCCTTCCTTCTCAGTCCGAGCTCCCCCGATTGTATAAGTTCGTGGAGCTTTATACTCAGAGACAAGATCTTGTGGATGGACAAAAAATTTTTTTTCTCTGCTGACTTTCGAGGAAAATCTGGTGGCATACGGGTTAAGTGTTTGGGCTGAAGAACCTATAGATAGGGTAATTGACGAGTTTCAGGTCTCGGATGCTAAACCCGGTATCTCTTCCTTTTACTCTTTCTTTCTTTTACTTTCCCTTTAATTATATATACTTGCTATTAATGACTGCATGTTTTTTTGTAGATAAGTCCAAGATGTAAGAAGATTTTGCTAAGAGGTGGGCGGCTGAAAAGACAGCTGCCAAGAAACAATATGCATCCTGGAAGGCCGCTGCCAAAAAGAATTCTTTGGCCAAGAAGATAGCTAAGGAATCTCAGGTGTCAGCTGAGGCCCGAGAAGCTGAAGAAAGACTGGCCCTTGGGGCCCAAGAGAAAGTTGCGGCTGAACAGGTCATAGGGGAGGGGATGACTGTGACCCAGCTCGGGGAACGAGATCTCGAGAAACCCCCTCACTCCAGGAATCCGAGGACCCAACTCCTCCTGTCTGTTGGGAAAAAGATGTTGTAGCTGAACCTCAAACAGTTTTCCTTAGCGATACTGAAGAGGAGGCTCAAGATTTTACCTGGGTGGTCGGCCTTTCCCTTTCTCCTTCCAACTAGGTCTCCACAGAGTAGCCCCAACCCAGCCCCCAGGAGCACGGGGTAACCTTTTCTTAGATGGGGTTTTCTCTGCAGGGTATGGATCGTGAAGAGCATAACTTCCCTTGCTAAGGAGGCCTATCACCTGGGCCTAGGTCGCAATCACAAGTTGTTTGAGGGGACTACCAGAGCTTTTTCGGTAAGTTTCTTTGCCTCTGACTTCAACTTTTATTTTCTTAGCAATTTTTCTAACTTAACTTTTGTTCACGAATGGCCTTCGAATGCTTGTAGCTGCCTATTAAGAGGTCGCTTCCATGACCAAAAGAGAAGCGAGCGGAGCCCGAGTCGCCAGTGAGCTCCACCAATAAGTCAAAGGTGAGTTAGAACATGCCCGACTATTGCACGAAGAGAATGTGATTGGGCTAAGGGGTGACCTCGAAAGTTGCCTATCAGCAATTAGAGGTGGCCCAGACGAGTCGAAAAAGGTCCAGGTGGAGGTCGAGGCTTTTTGTGATAGGGCAGACATTCTGAGGGCTGAGCTTCAAGCCTCATAAATGTGAGTCCGGGCTATGACCGAGGAAGCAAATACTTCAAGATCTCGGGCCGATGAAGTGGTAGCTGCCCTGGCGGCCCAGCAGAAGTCCAAGGAGGAGTGACGGGCTTTTTTTTTATCCTATTTCCTGAGTTCCAAAAGGTCGTGGATAAGAAAGTCTACTCCTACTTTGTGACTGCCTGTGATAAATTTCCGAAACAGTTCGAAAAAGTCGACCTCGTTCCTAGGGAAAGGATGATTTTCCGGATCTAGACAAGGCTATAGCCTTCCTCCCAGCTAACACTGAAAAGGACTGAGGAGGTTACAGATTCCGAGGGGCCAGAGTGGATTAAGTTTTTTTTACTTCTATATTTTGGCCTTAAGGCCGTGGTTTGTAATTTTCTTCAATTGTATCAATGAAATTTTCTTCCTTTATTTTGTTTTTATTTTCCTTCGAGTCTTTAAACTGATAAGCAGACCGAACTCAAACAAGAACCCACTACTAAGAGAAAAAATATTCTAAGTGTGGAGAAGTAGTCAGGGTTTCAAGTTTGGATTTGATGTAATCCGAACATCGAATTAAATAGCCAGATGTTTTCCCAAAAATTTCTAAGTGTTTTAGAAAATAACGGGGTTAATTCTGAACACTAAGTAAGTATTACTCAAAAATTCTTAAAAGGCCCAGTATCCTCCTGATTTAGATGAGACAAAGTGTCGGGGTTTTGTAACTCTCGGGCTTTAGATAGGAAGCTGGAGCCTCATGCTTTCTGGGACTATATAAGATATAGTGTTGGGGCCTCGTAACACCTGAGCTTTAAATAGGAATTTGGGGCCTCATGCCTTACGGGCATATGTAAGATATAGCGTTGAGGCCTCGTAACACCCGAGCTTTAGATAGGAAGCCATTGCCTCATGTCTCCCGAGCTTATGTAAGATATAGTGTTGGGGCCTCCTAAATCCCTAGATTTATATAGGAAGTCAAGACCTCATGCCTCCCGGGACTATGTAGGATTCCATATGTATTGAAACAAAGAAAACAAACTTCATTTATATATACTTGGATGATCAGTACAATTTATGAATAATATTATTAAATGAAAGCGTTCCAGAGCCTTTTGAGGGATCGTCCCTGGCCATCCTCTAGATATAATGATCCTGAAATGAATTTTCGGATTACTCTATAAAGTCATTCCCGTTGAGCTTCTAGTTTCCCAACGTCTCCGGCTAGGTTAGCTTTCTTTAAGACAAGATCACCAATCTGAAAATCCAGGGGTCGGACCCACTTGTTGTAGGTTCGCATGACTTTGCTTCGATAGGCCTCTTTTTGTATGACAGTCATTTCTCTTCTTTCTTCCACATGTTCTCACTCTTCAGTCCGGGCTTCATTATTTCCTTCTGGGTAGACTTCTACTCGGGCTGAAGTTTTCCCTATCTCGGTAGGTAACACCGACTTGTGCCATATACCAAATTGAGAAGCGTTTCCCCTGTGGCAATCCGAGGAGTAGTTCGATAGGCCCATAGAACACTTGATATTTCTTCAACCCAATTTTTCTAGACTTCTTGCAGCCTGGCTCTTAAGGCTTACCATTAGCTTGTGGGTAGGCAACCGAAATAAAGGACGAAAGTTGACAGCCTGATGTGAGGAGATAAAGATTAGCTTGTGGGTAGGCAATCAAAGTAAAGGACTGTGCAATCTTCTTCTCCTCATATAATGCTGTCAACTTTCTTCCTTGAAACTACCGACCATTGTTAGATATCAATTTCCTTAGTAGTCCAAACTAGCACACTATATTTTTCCATAAGAATTTCAACACCTCTTCTTCTGTGATTTTGGCAAGGGGCTCGCCCTCCACTCACTTGGAGAAATAATCTATTGCGACCAACAGTAACTTTTTTTGTGCCCGGGCTATCGGAAAATGTCTCACAATATTCAAGCCCCATTGATCGAAATGACAGGTTGCTTGAATAGGTTTCATAGCTAAGATACAGCTGTAATGAAAATTGGCATGTCATTGGCATCCTTCACGTGATCAGATCATTTGGACAGCATCTGAGTTCATAGTAGGCCACCAAAATCCAGCTAACAATACTTTACGAGTTAGTGTCACAGCCCCATATGGTCCCCAAAACGCCTTTTATGAATTTCTTTAAGTACATACTTGGCCTCCTCCCTGGCCAAGCATTTGAGTATTGGGCCTTGATAGGATTTTCGATATAACACTCCATTCAACACCACAAATCGAGGGGCTTGTCTTTTGATTTTTTGAATTTGGCCAGGATCCTGAGGAAACTTAGCAATCAGGATATATTTGAGCATGGGAGTTATCCATATGTCTTTCCGGTGAACCAACGAACACATTTCTATCATAGATATGAGCTCGAATTGATGAATAATACTGATTTCCTTCACCTCGGTTAAAGAGGATGCCATTTTGGCCAAGGTATCGACTTCTGTATTATTTTCTCTCGGAATCTACACTCCAGTCGGTAAAGCTTTTTGACAACTCTTGAATAGCCCTTAGATATTTCATCAATCTTTCTTCCGTGACTTCATAATATCATTTCATCTGTTGAGTAACCAACTGTGAATCTGAGTAAATGATGACCTGGGTGGCTCTTGCTTCCCGAGCTGCTTTCATCCCTGTTAGAACAGATTCATATTCAGCTTCATTATTCGAAGCTCGGAAATCCAAGCTTACGATAATCTTAATCTTCTCCCCACTTGGAGAGATTAGAATAACTCATGCACCACTACCTTCCTTTCTGGCGGTACCATCCAAAAATATCATCCACACTTCTTCCTGCCTGAGCTGAGTCATCTCGGTCAGGAAGTCTGACAAGGCTTGAGCTTTAATAGCAGTCCTTGGCCGGTACTCAATATCGTACTCCCTTAGCTCCATCGTCAATTTTACCAATCTCACTGAGATATCTGGGATGGTAATGATTCTTCCGACTGGACTGTTGGTGATGATATTAAAAGGATGAGATAAGAAGTAAGGTTTTAACTTTCTCGTGGTGTAATACTAGGGCCAGGACTACATTCTCAAGCTTAGTATATCTCGACTTGGGTCCTCTAAAGGCATGATTGACATTGTAGCCAGACTTCTGATCAGATTCTTTATCTCGGATAAGGACTGAGTAGACAACATGCTCAGTCACAGACAGGTAAACCCATTAATTCTCTGCTGGCTCGGGCTTTAGCAAGATAGGTAGCCCGACCATATGACTTTTCAGACCTTGGAAAGCTTGTTCAGAATTATCATATCATCCAAATTTCTGAGACTCTCATCATCCCATCCAAATTTATGGGACTTTCTCAATACTTTAAAGAAGGGATAACTATGATGTCCCGATCTAGAAATGAATCGAGACAAGGCAGTGATCATTCCTGTAAGTTTCTGCACTTCCTTAACAGATTTAGGGGAAGTCATTTCCAGGATAGCTCTTACCTTCTCCGGGTTGACCTCAATTCCCCTCTCTGTGACCATGAAACCAAGAAATTTTCCACTCTTAAGCCCAAAAATACACTTGACTTACTTGATTTAATTTAACTTCTTATTCTCTAAGAGTCGAGAATATCTTCATAGTAATGATGACCTTGTTTTCAGTGTCCAGCTATTACTCATGATCAAACGGCCGCCCATGACCTGCCCACTGTCACTACTGACAACTCATACTATCACCAGTTTTATTACATCGTCTCTACGTGCGCTGACTGAAATATTAATGATTTCGAGGCATAATGATCCATACACGTGGGCCAAGATCGAGGCATGTCCCGAGATGCTCGGGCAATGGTCATGATGTGAAGACACAGACAGGTTCCTTGATCCATTATCCTAGTCTTCTTATATCGTCCAGGCTAAGCTGGGAGCCCGAGTTTGTTTGAGTATGTGCTGGTCTAATCCACTTCTCTAGTTGCTGCATGCCAGAAGTAGTTTATATAAGAACATTATCTTTACCCGAGCTTGTCTTCTATCTGAGTCTGAAGATGATCCGGACTCTTTCCTGGGCATCAACCCCACTTAATTTCAAAACTTATTCATTAACCCATTAGATTTTCGGAAAATTATTTTTTTTTAAAAATATTAATTTTTGAATATAACTAATATTATAAATTAATTTTGAAAATATCAAATATAATAAAAATACATGACACAAATATAATAAAAACACATAAAAAACTATAAGATATATGAATGATCAAGATTGAAAAACTAACACAATATATTATTTTGGGAGATCGATTTTTTATTATAAATTTTGTTTCATATAAAACTGAGAGGGAAAGAAAAATTATTGGATCCGGCCCTTCATATTTCACAGACCAAACCTCGACAAAATACAGCTGATGACGACTTATTCCACAAAAACACAGCAGCATCGTGATTATTATCGTACAAGAACATAGAAATAAGTAGCCAAGTTGTGTCACTTGCACATGCAGTCAACGTGCATTATGCGATGCTGTGTCATGATTCAAAAGTTGGCACATCGCGGGGCCATGCATTCTCAACTACTACACAAACCGAAATTAAAGTTGATGGATTATCAAATGGGGATGTGATCAAGATTGTTGGATTTTTCCGAAAATCGGAATCAGAAAACGCAGTGTAATTTAAAATTTATAGTTCAAGACTCTCGAATATGATAATCGAATCTATCTGCATTCTATTCAGGGGTACTCGACCTGTTGTTAAACAAAGTCTATAAATATATAGAGTCTAGGTCACACCAATTTCATTCTAAATTAATTTTTTCCGTATTGAACAATGTCGATACAACATATGTATTTGTTTGAAATATATATAGTCCGAATAAAATTGCTTGAGTATTCGGTATATCGCTTTGCCTCTTATTTTTCAGACTTACTAATACATGTATTTGTTTGAAATATTATTTAAACAATTGTTAGTGGGGCGCCGAAAGGTTTTTCGTCACGATCACTCCGACGCTCAAATCAATCAAGTATTTACACAAAGAAAAGTGCAATATAGAGAATATATGATGAGTGTTCGTGGAAAATGTTAAGTATATAATGGTGACATTGTTATCAGTGATCCGCTATTCCTCATGATCAAGTGGTTGTCCATGCCATATCCTTCTGACACTATCATTGCTGACAACTCATATTGTTCATAGTCTTATCAGATCATCCTAATTACATGTATTGAATAACATGTCAATGATTTCGGAGTAAAGCCTTCCATACCCATGGGCCCAGGATTGACGCCTGTTCCAAAGTGTGTGTGCAGTGACTTCAATGTGAGGATACAGACAGGATCTCCGATTCAGTAAGTCTTCTTATAATGTTTGGGCTAAGATAAAAGTTCGGGCTTGTTCATGATTAGCTTCTCTTGTTTTTGCAAACTCAAAGATAATCAATAAAAGAATGTTTTTTTTACTTGATCTTGTTTTTATTCAACTTCCCTTACCATCCCGATCTATCTTCTACCACGACTCGAGCACTATATATCTTGGTTTTATCACAAGAAAATGTCTGAATTAAATATAATTTAGTCAATCGGAATATAAAATGTATTAATTAGTATAAGTAATCATGCATGTAGATGCCTAGACGACAAAAGAATAGATAGGTACACACGATGCCTGCGGTGGATGGATCACAGGTTTCCCTCTTGGATCGGACTACGAGTGCAGAGTTTTGTTGGTACCTATTCAGAANTTAAAACAGGGTAGTGTTATGTTACAAAAGCACTTGAGAAAGTCTTTTTTAGAAATTAAAATTTAATGAATTTTTGTCTTTAACTTCTAGTTTTTTTAAAATTTAAAATAAAAATACTTTTTAATATATATTGGGGAAGTTGGTGAAAAATCCCCAATCAAAACATTTTTTTTGGTTCACTCCCTACCCACAAAATTGTGGTACTATATCATACAAATTGTGGTACACTTCATGTGGAAATGTGGTACTAAAAAAGTATCCATGAACTGAACACAAAAAAAAAACGACGGCTGGAGACTGAAGGCCAATTTCCCGACATTCGCTTCTGGGTTTTTTTTTAAAAAAATAAAATCATTTAAAAATTTAGACTTATTTAAATGTTTTTTAAACTACTTCTTCTGTATCCAAACTGACTCTTAGTTTATGAAAGTTGTTAAGAACCATCTTTTTATTTGTAAAAAATATTTTTACAGAAATGTTTTATAATTAATTAATTCAAAAGAAACCCAATTTATATGCTAAATAACATGTCACTCGTATCATCCCAAAAATGGAAATCTCCCCAAAAATTTTAAGCCATAATTCAGAAAAAATAAATTAAGTCGGTCCACGTGACGGTGACAGGGTGCGCACATGGCTCGTTCCGATTCACATGCTTAGGAAGTCTCGGATGTACGTCCACGAACATGCCGTTGGTGCTCGAATCCCGTCGCGCGTCTGAGCTCAATTCCTTAGCAACCGGCCTAAATAGGATTTTGATTTCTAATGAATTTGGCCACAGAGAGGGATATTTTATTTTTTAACTTCGATCAACTCTTTTTTTAAGAAGATGATCTCTTCAAATATATTTCAAATACACTTACTTGAGGAGGTCATTATTTTTAAAAAAAAAGAGTTGACCGAGGTTACTTAAACAAATTTCTCTGCTCGTTGTATTTCTAATCATAGTGAGTCGAATTCAAGTCTATGTTTTCGAGTACCGTACCTATTGGTCTATGATCCATAAATGGTGTTTCCCCACTCCATTATATCCAATTTCATATCTCACGGATCAATATCGTGAGACGAATATTTTATTTGAGTTATCTATTAAAAAAATATTATTATTTATTTTTTATTATAAATATTGACATAACTGAAATCTGTATATGTGAAACTATTTCATTAAAGACATACTGTTTTTATATACAACGGATTAAGATAATAATCATATCCGATTTGGTAATCATTATAGAAAAGGTAAAATAATTTTAAAAATCGATATTTTAGATAAGATGGAAAAAATTCTTATTAAAGTGTATTCATATATACTTGAGCCAAATTCTAGGAGATTTAATGGAATTTACCTTTATGACAAAATTAATTAGTCAAATATGGTATTAATATTTATAATTTAAGAAAGAGTAAATGACTTTTTATTTTAGTATTAATAATGAAGAAAAAATGTGAACCTAAAAATTGTGTGAACCTTAGCAAACATCTTTCAACGAGGGGAGTACAAGAATTCTAGAAATACACCCACCAGTTCACCGAATAACACGCCGTAACAAGGATCCTATTAACATAAACTTCGGTTTTGAAAATACCAAGAACTGTTCAGAATAAAATCAATTCTCAAATCCAAGGAAAACACAGAGAGAGGGAGAGAGAGAGTACACGAAATCGAAGCCCCTCTTTAAAGGGGTTCTTTTGGTTTAACCAGCCGCCCCGTTTTCTTGATTCACATTTTGAAAGGGGTTGGTTTTCGGGGTTGAATCTTGAATTTCTTTTCTTTTTGTGTTCGCGCATCGTTTGATCTATTATTTCTTGTTTTTTTGTCAACAATGGGGGAAGATATCAAGAAGAAATACATAGCATCTGATGAATTGAAGAAGCACAACAAGCCTGATGATCTCTGGATTTCAATCCAGGGAAAAGTGTACAACGTGACAGAGTGGGCTAAGGAGCATCCTGGCGGAGATGTCCCGCTATTGAATCTGGCTGGACAGGATGTGACTGATGCATTCATCGCATTTCATCCAGGTACAGCATGGAAATACCTCGACAGGTTCTTTACAGGGTATCACCTCGAAGATTTCCAGGTTTCCGAGGTTTCCAGAGATTATAGAAGCCTGGTTTCCAGGTTCTCGAAATCCGGGATGTTCGATAAGAAAGGGCATGGGGTGATCTATTCCCTTTGTTTTGTTGCCTTGATGCTTTCTGCTTCTGTTTATGGTGTTGTGTGCTCCGGTAATTTCTGGGTTCATATGCTTTCTGGAGCATTGTTGGGATTTTCTTGGGTTCAGGTGGCCTACTTGGGTCATGATTCTGGTCACTATAACATAATGACAAGCAAAGGATTTAATAAAATGGCGCAGATCCTCACCGGGAATTGCCTCACCGGCATCAGTATTGCGTGGTGGAAATGGACTCACAATGCCCACCACGTCTCTTGCAACAGTCTTGATCATGATCCAGACCTACAGCATTTGCCTGTCTTTGCAGTGTCCTCGACCCTATTTAAATCGTTGACTTCGCGTTTCTACGGGAGAAAACTAACATTCGATTCCCTGTCAAGATTTCTTGTAAGCTACCAGCATTTCACATTCTATCCGGTTATGTGCGGTGCAAGAGTCAATCTTTATCTACAGACTTTTTTGCTCTTGTTTTCAAAGCGAAAAGTGCCTGACAGGGCGACTAACATAATCGGCATCCTTGTTTTCTGGACATGGTTCCCTCTTCTGGTTTCATGTTTGCCTAGTTGGAACGAAAGGGTGCTGTTTGTCATGGCAAGCTTTTGTGTCACCTCGATTCAACATGTACAATTCTGTCTGAACCATTTTGCAGCAAATGTGTATGTTGGAGCCCCCAAGGGGAATGACTGGTTCGAGAAACAGACAAACGGGACGATTGATATCTCGTGTTCATCTAAGATGGATTGGTTCTTCGGTGGGCTACAATTCCAACTCGAGCACCACCTGTTCCCTAGGCTGCCTAGGTGCCATTTGAGGAGTATTTCACCTCTAGTGCAGGATCTATGCAAGAAGCATAACTTGCCCTACACAAGCTTGTCCTTCTACGAGGCCAACATGTGGACACTAAAGACATTAAGGACTGCTGCTCTTGAGGCTCGGGATTTCTCGTCCCCGGTTCCAAAAAATCTGCTTTGGGAGGCTGTCAACACTCATGGATGAAGAATGTGATCTTTACCCAATTTTTCCGCTTGTTATTTCATCGTTTATTAGGTTTAATTACTAGGCTTTGAATATGATATAAACTCTGCGTTTTCAATTACAAGTTTCAATTTATGATTTCCCAATATTTTTTTTGTTTAATAAATAAAATTATCGTTTAGTCATGCAATTGATACTTGGCCTTGCAGAAAATTTGCATTCTATATTATTCTATATTATGCAGTAAAGCTCGGAGTTTATGAGCTCCAGCAGGAATAGACTACATGCATATTTGATACATTTCAAAATCCTATGTGAAGTCTCAGCTCCATTCTGTCATAGTCATAACCAAAACTCACATACAAGCTTCATGTTCCTCCACTATCTTTCGGTCTTGGATCTCAAAGAACTGGTAAGAACCGAGGTAAAGTAACACTTGATCACCAAAAACTTCTGCAATGGCACAACATTTTTCATTCGATTGGATGAAAACTCGAAATAAGTAGGCTTAGGAGTCGAGGGGCAGCCAATGGATTGAATCAACTGCTCCAACGCTAGGACATGAGACTTTTGTGGGCCGTTTAGAGCGATGTTGTGAACCTTGTGCTCATAGATCTTTCCATACTTGTCAAGCTTGTATTCTGAGGTACCATCAAAACGGCTACGGCTCTCCCATGGCATGCGGGGGATGCCTTGAACGATCCAACGTACCATTATCATGTTCTCAGAAGGCTGCCACACACTTACGATGTCAACCCACAAGGCCCTAAAGAATATCCTTCCGTGAAATCTTAAAGCCCAGAAGATCAATTTGTAGTTTTCTATACCAGCAAATGTGTTGAATGGATCCTTGAAAACAATATCATCCCTACGTAAGGAAGAAAAAGATAAATGAAGACACAGCCCAATAAATCTTAGGCTTATGGAATTGTATTTCAAAACCTCATATTTTCACGTTTCGTGCATTTTTTGAAAAGGATCTTGAATACAATTTGGCCTCGTCTCCTTATTCATAGCAGTATAATTGACTTCCAAAACCAACATGGCATGATTTTGTCACGACAGATGATCAAAACACCACCAATATAAGTTCAAAAGCACTGAATTTCGACAAAAAGTAAACAACAGATCATCCCTTTCTTCCATTTTCAATGCATTAACAGATAAAGTTCACAGATATACCGAACGATAAGCAACCATAGACCCAATCAAGAACAACAAATCAAAACCTGTAGATATCAAAGCTGAGTTCTTTGTAGAAAAGCTCGGGAAACTCCTCCCGGAGTGTCCGAATCGCGTAACCGGTATTGACATGATAGTTCCGTCTTTCCTCTTCTTCTTCTTCCCCCTCACTCTTCCTCAAAGAAAATGGCGCAGTTTCGCTCTGCTTCACATTTTCCAGGTAAATACCCTTCAAATTCAAAATCTCGGTGGAACCCTTTTCCAAATCCTTAACTTTGGAAGAAACCCTGAACCTTAAATCGCTCCTCCTGATTCCAGCAGCCATTATCGACTGATTTTCTCGTCGAACTCCAGCAAGCGACAGGATTTCCGGCGAGGTGATTAACAGAGCCATTCGTTGATATCGGATCAAAGAAAGGGATTAAAAAATCTTTGGAAAATTACTCGAAAAAAGCCATTCTTCACGAAAATTAGGATCGGTGTCTCTGCGAAGCGAATATTCGTAGGAGTGAAGAGGGCTGGCTTTGTCTCGTTGCACTTGGAAAATTCGAAGAATCATTAGTGGGTAGTGAAGCAGAGGGATGACTGGATAAGCTTCTGTTTTATTACAGAGAAATTATTTGGTTAAACAAAAACTAATTGTTTGTCATTCTAAAATTCTATTATAGTTTGATTAATTGAATATTTTTCATCAAACTAAACTATATGATACTTTAAAATAATCGAAACCTTGGAATCCACTGCCGCTATTTTTGATGAATTCTAAGTAAATTTAAAAAATCAATACAATAGTAAACTAAAAAATAAGATGATAGAAAAAAATTGAACCTCTCAGTAAAAACTATCATATGTTTCACAAAAATTCTTGTGAGACGGTCTCACGGATCAATTTCGTGATACGGACATCTTATTTGGGTCATCCATAAAAAAGTATTACTTTTTATACAAAGAGTATTACTTTTTATTGTGAATATCGATAGGGTTGACTCATCTCACATATAAATATTCGTGATACCGTGTCACAAAAGACTTACTACATATCCTATCACCCAAACTATCGTTACGACCATGAGTCCTCCGTTGAATAATTGATTTTAAAAAGTAACAAAAGGTTTTAAAAAAAGCGAATGAATGATTTGTTTAAAAAATAAATAGAATTGTAATTAAAAAAAATTAAATTAAAGTCGCTTAATGTCAAAATTGATATTAGAAAATTGATTTCAATGGATGAATATATCAAAGAAAATAATTATATATATTGGAACAAGCAAAGTTTTCAAATCAAACAATAGATTAGACAACAAATCTTAAAATCAAGAGTTAGCTCATTTACATAAACACTTACAGTCATCTACCCTTTTACAATTCGACATCATATAACAAATAAATAAGAAAAGAATTGGTATACAACTAAAAGACCTCAACAATTCACAGGATTTCAGACAAATAATTCCAGGCATCCATTTTTTTGTAGAAGTTGTAAATCAGATGAAAGTTCTAAAAAAAAAAGTTAGTGCTATCTCAAAAGCTCGGCCGCAAGAATCGTCGTGTTCGTATCCTCTATCGAAGGCTTCACGTATTTTCCGATCACTTTCTGGTGAGTCCGTTTCCGTATTCGTTGAATTTTATCTTTACTATATTGCCTTTTCTTTTCTCTCTCTTTGTTTCTTAAGCTCCTCTCCTTTCCATACATACCGTTCCAGAAAACTTCACCGGTTGATGGCCACAGCCACCGTCTTCTGGAAGGGTCAGAATCAAACTCCTCGGCCAAGTCCTCATCCATGCTCCTGAGAGTATTGAAGTTGAACCATTTGACCCACATTCGACCCCTCCGGTTTTTCAGCCTGTGTTGTTCTTGCATAACACCCGTCTCAGGGTTTATGTACACCATTTTTCTTGCACTATGGTATGCCCATACATTAATGAGTAACTCAAGCAAGCGAGAGTAGCAATGCTTGTCCTGCCAACCAACCAGAGTGAAAAGACGAGAGTTTAACTCACCATATCTAATCTCATATTAGAAACTCAGTAGCTGATAAAATCGTCTAATGACGATCAGGTCTCACAGATTTCATGCATTTAGGATCAAGTAAGATTCCTTTTCATCATTTTTTAAGGGGCGCCTTAGAACGATAGTACACCACGGGGTTTCCAAACTTCGCTTCCCTATATGTTATTTGTCTTATAGCATTAGGTCATGGACTCATGGCCATCCCACAGGGTATATTAAGTATTCAGTGATCCATAGTATCGTTCCTGGATGAGTTTTCCCGTGATTTTGAGAATTAAAATATACATATAGGGGTCCGGCCATATGCCTCACTTCTTTTTGATGAATCTTATAAAAAAACCAAAAACCCATTGCAATGGAAGAGTTACCTTGGATAAACTTAGATAACAATGACCAGTCTTCTGGTGCTCATCATAGAATATTGCATCTAGCGAATCAACAAACATTCTGGTAGCAAAAGTATCATATTAAGAATCTTAGTTGCAACGAAAGAGGATAGCATTATCGAGGCATGAGGAAAAAGTTTAAACCTTGAAAACATAACAAACTCCAAGAAGGACTTAGTTGGTAAAGACCAGCAATGCATGACAGACCAGATCCCATCTTCTGCAGACATTGGGGGAAGAGAACTCGAGTTGTGCTTGATGCCGTACATCTTTTTCAGAGCCTCAGAAAAAGCGAACCTAAAAGCTCAATAAGAAAATAAATCAGGTCTTTATCATCCTTCCCAAGAAAATATGAAATACTTTGACATGTAAATTGAGTGTTAACCAAAGGTGGTGGTAATGTTTCAACATAAATATATCAAACCACGCAATAACCCAAATATACTGTTTGACTGCTCCAGCACATGGGCAATAGAGAGAAGGAGGGGTGGGTGGGTTTGCGTATGTGAACCAACAACGTGGAATGGAAGTGATATAAAACAAGATATCATGTTTCTGCTCAGACTCCTAGCCTCGTCAGCATCCGTACACAAGTAAACTAGCCCAAAATACTCGAGTGCAGAATGACTGGTTATCTACTCAAGACCTTGCAAAACAATCGTGTTCTCCACTACCATTTGAGGGTGGGAATGTTGACAAAATACGAGTAAAAGGGATTCAACTCTTACTGGCAATTCCCAGCATTTATGGCATCACAAAATGACCAGAAATCATGTTTCAATGGGTTCCTAAGGTCCGTGTCCATAGAGGCCCAGAAGTAAAGAGTGTCTCCATGTCTTCGGGCTTCAATTGCATCCAACAATGATCTTTCAGCTGCCTTTGACAAAGATTTCTGCGAAATTCCCCATGTGAGAAACAGAGCAACAGTCTTCAAATTACACAAGTCCTGTGTTCCTTTTAGTATTCTAAATTGTTATGCATCATAAGCAAATAAATTACATAAGCAAACGGCACAGTGGAAAGGATTACAAGATTTTATGCATTCTTCCTTCATTTGGTCATCATGAATATGTGTGTGTGTGTGTGTGTGTGTGTGTGTGTGTCCTTTTCTATCAGTTAATAAAAAGGGGATCAACTTGAGAAAAAACTAGTAATTATATGACTAGATGGAAATAAAGGAAGTAATTTCATCCACACCATTTTTGCTGTCGCTCTCCACGACTGAAATCCTATCCAAGCATTTTTATGTATTCTGTCAATCCGATTAGCAATAGCAAAAATGGCTCCATAGTCCCCCAGTACAGATCGATAATAAGCATTATTTAATAGAGGAAGACGCGAAGGTCCATCTATATCATCCGCTCCGTGTCTTCGGCCTTTTGTAGACTGCAATAACCAAATTTATGGATTATTGTCAGGAAGTACCGTACAATATCAAAAGTTAGAGAAAGGGGAAATAAAAAAATCCCACAAATTGTCATCATAAGCAATAAATATTGATGTGGAATGAATCATATATGTGACAGCAAAAATAAGGCCTGAGTTCCAAATTACATACAACAGAATAAGCAAAGAAAATTGTGGTACAAATAGAAGAAATAACTTGGGGGGAATGACAATTGTAAGGATTAAAACAAAAGAGTCAATACGCAAACAAATACAGATTAATCAAATTTACACACAAAAACACTTCATTAACCAACTTATGGAAATTGGTCTAGTCCCAGAGGTGCAGAACTCACCATCCCCAGCCCTCTATACAGGGAAGTCCGGTGCAAAAATGGCCAGGTTCCTTCACCGAAATAAGGCTCATAAATACATAATGGTTGACCCGTCCTTTCAAGTTCACCTTCATCTCTTTCATGCAATGTCCGGTCAACCCTTCTAGTGCTTCGGTATACTTCATCCCATGTTCCCTGAGGTTGATCAGTTCTATCCTTCAACTGCATAAATATAAAAAAATGAAATGTATTGCCAGGAAATAAAAGTAGAATAATAAGTCGTATGTTTTCTTATTTTTAAGCTCATAAATAGAGACAAAAACCAAAATAAAAACCTCTTCATCCTCTCTTCTTTTTCTCATGTTGGCCATTTCAATATATTTATGCTCTTCCCAGATGCTATACAAGAATGTATCGTTTGTTGTAATAGAAGCCATCATGTTCTCTTTATGGGTATGATTGAATTGCTTCTCAATCTTGTCTAAAACTTCGTGTATTATACTGGTCTCATTTGGAGAATGGGTATCTGCAATAGATTCAAAATAATGCCACTGCCATTCAGCTTTCAATTTAGCCGGAATATCTTCGGCAGCATGTGATATGGAAACTTCAGATGGGAGCACGAGAATATTTTCCAAAAGTGAAGCATATCCTTCCACACTTTCTGGAACCATCATGTTTTTAGCTGTTTGTTTACCGACTGATGCAGCACTTCGAGCTAGAAGAGAGAGTTTTCCATTTGAAACCATTTGAAACATAATCTGTGTCAGAACCTTTATATCCTCCTTTGGAAAAAGATAGCCATTCACCCTGTTGCAAACCTAGAGTTGTAGCCAATTTAATTAGTGGGTCACTACGAAAGTAGAATAAGACGAGGCAATAGGCATATTCATAAAATTCCATCAAGCTTTTTAAAGTAGTAATTGAACAAATGGTAACAAGAGATAGAAGAGACGTAATCAAGAAATGTCTTGACCTATTAATGAACAGCCAAAGTGGACAACATGCAAAAAAAGATGCCAAAATACCTACATATTTACGGATCATTGATAGATCTGGGGCGATTATGGGCTTCTCAAAAGACATGGCTTTTAACAAAATCTCTGGAAAAGACTGCTCTTCACGGAAGGATCCGTAGATCACAAGATCAGCATCACTTATTATGTTGTCTATTTCTTGATTAATAGAAACATGCTTCACTGTGTCCTTTGGATATCTCAAGCTTAGAGCAATGGTCTGTGGAAACACATTGATGAAGAGGTAAGAAACAGAAAAACATGCACCTGCATTTCACACTATTTGCACAGTACTTATGCGCCCTTATAAAAAATAAATAACAAATAGAACATTCAGAATCTATTTCTTTTAGAAAAATATGGTAGGATATTCCGATGATATAATGCACACATTTTCATATGCTCTTTCATCAAACCATTAGGGTTGATAAAATTTCAGTCTAAGAAAGGTTATCTGTGCCAAACAACATGAGAACAGGGAAGTACAGGTCAAATCTGTACAGTCTCAATAGTGCTATTCTAGTATATATCATGAACACTTCAAATTGAGGATAAAACGTTCTACCTCCACGGCACTACTGAAGTTATTGGAGGAATCCCCAGCCAAGATGATGATTTTAATACGAGAACCAGAATCACTGAATTCTGAAAGAACAGGAAGTAAAGCCTGTAAAACAAGTGCATGTTCCAGCCATAGACCCCCATACAGTATCTGAGTTCCCACTACGGCAACAACAAAATCAACGGCTCCATACCCCATCATCAGGCGTGGGCTTACTTTAGAGGACACCATTGGCTTATCAGCTTTCCATGGTTCTGCAGGAGAACCAGGAATGACAAAGAAGTTTCCAGGATCACATACCGAATATGCCACCTACATTGTGTAAGTTAAAGAACAGTCAGCATGACTCTACTGAACATTTTGATGGAATACAAACTTTAAAAGAAAAAAATGGAAATCGGAACTATTCTCAGAATCCTAATGACGGCTTTAAAGCTTAAATGTTTTAGATAAACACAGAAAAGAATACTCCAATATCTTCAGAAATTAAGTGAATGATGCAAAATCAAATGCAAGGACAAACATAGGAATACTGCATCTTTACATAAATGGTCAATCAGTGCACTGCCTCGCATTTTTGGTTTAAACATAAAGAAATTTCTCCTTTATATATGTTTAGCTACTATCATTTATATTTCTATACATTTATTTCGGGCTTTGGCAAACCATGTTCTGAAATTCAATGTGTACTGAAATCCAGAACGGAAATTTGAAAGGAAAACTGATTCATTTCATAAAAATAGTTCAAGCAATGCTCAAACTACAGTGGTTTTTTGAGAGAGAAATATGACATGGATGTTCAGAGAAAAAGGAAGGGAAAACAGTATGGAGAAAGAAGAGAAAGGGACATAAACAACTTTCAATCCTTTGATTTTCTGTTTGGTTTCATTTGTTTAAGCAAACCAATGGGTAACTACATTGTTTCACAAAATGTGAATAAATTCTGACACGGTGACAAACCTTGGTCGTTTCTCTTCCACTTGATATTTTATACTTCGATCTAGTTAACATGGCAGATTCCAAATTCTCAAAAATTAAAACCATTGTAATTCCAAATGCAACTAAACTATCTTTCTGTACTAGGAAGGAGCAACAGAGAAGTGTTTACTATTTGATTAATTGAATTTGGATGAACGATATGTATACAAGCATGCGAAACTATGATGAATAACATTGCATTGAGAAGAAAATCAGTGCATACTGGCAAAACATAATTTGGGAAGATAACAACGGTGGCCCGGCTGAATACTTTTTTCCAATTATCAACCAACTCGCTCTGGCCATTAGCAAAGTATTGTCTCAACCGAGCAGCAAGTGTTTGTTCATGGATAGTCCATATGAGAGGTACATTTCTAAAAGGTTCCTGCATAAGACTGTTAAGTAAAAGTAAAATCTTTCATTTTATTGGAAAAGAATATTGTCAACAGCTAAAGGCAAGCTATTATACATGGTAAATATAAAGAAAGAAAGAAGACAAGTGATTGTCAACAAGATTGGATTTTGTAAACATAGGATATAGTCTAATCTGTAGATTCTCTTCAACATCATAAAAATAAAACACATTGAGAGACACCAGCTAGTTGATGATTTTTATTGTATGTTTGTATGTGTGTCGTGGGAGGGGGAAAGAAAGAGAGAGACTTGAAGATTAATAGAGAGACAGACTGATGTGGTTCATTCTTGCTGTTTCTCAGTATTATTTTATCTTTGAATATCAAGAAACACAAAAGTCAAAAAAATGCTAACAGGGGCATTTATAACCAACAAGGTCATGAAATCTATTACGTGTGCAATAACAAAAATCATATATGGATTATCTTATTACTTTCGAGTTGAATGGTGAAATGATCAAAATCTTCAATGACTCAAAACATCATTTAACGAGAGGCGAGAATGTTCAGCTTCATAATAAAATAAATGCAAAGGTAACGAGTTGCTAATTAGATGATTTGAGGGGTTGTCTAAATGAAGTGATGGGGCTCACCAAGATAAAACGGAGACAGTTTTCAGAGAATTCACGAGTACCCCATCGTAGCTGCAAAGCATGAGAAAAAAATCAGAATACATATCACCTCACTGTTTCACTTGTTCCTTAAAACAACTGTTTTGTTCTTTCTTGGGAGTATCACCCTAAAGATTTATAGGCCTGAACCAATATCAGTTCCATTGGCTAATAAATACTTGATACTCAGCCATCTTTAACAACTGAAACACAAAATTGATATGAAATGCATCTATCTTAAAATCAAGAATGCGGTGCATACTTTAGCCAATCTATACTAAACTTCACATTCTCATCTGTCGAGATGACGCTGAGAGGAAGTCCTCGGTCTCTCCAAATAGCTTGTACAGGACCATCTTCTAGTGAGAATACCTGAAAATACCAAATATAAATAAATCCGAGGCAAAGTATACTAACTTTGAGTTCTAAACACCATCACTTGCTAAAATTCTAGAGAAAAATGCATAAAATTGTGACAAAAAATTTCTTTGAGCCTTCAAGAATAATGCTACTAGCGAGCTCGGTAAAAGTTAGCTAAAAAGTTGAATAAATGACAATTCACAACTTTGAATACTGTTACATGTCACCATATGTACACTTGTCCTGAGTTCATACAATTGGCATGCAAACATGTTGGTCATCTGCAATCCATCTTCTCATAAAACACTTAAATTTTGAATAATAACCTCAATCAAATGCATAATAATGCAGTCCATCGAAAGCCAAAAGAAAAGAAAGAAACAAGACAATCAGAAACTAAAAGACAAAATTCCAAAAAGCTCAACCAGAACCAAGAACTGTCCTGTCTCCTCTCCTTAAATGAATTGCAATCAATGATCACCTCAATTTCATGTTAACAAACATAAGTATTTCACCTCGATTTCGTATCCAATCTCCCGCAACGCAGCAGCAACAGTGACCATTAGAATCTGATATGGATCAACCGACAGATCTGCAAAAACCTACGAGCACAAATCAAGACACTCAATTAGCAATGCTACTCCCGCCATAATCTATATTACTGCTAGCAAAAAAATTATGAAGCTATTCAGCAAATCCTATGTGAAATGAGACTCAAACAAACAAAAAATTTAGAATAATGAAATGCTTACCAGCGCAAGCTTCGGTTTTCTGTATCCAAATCTCATAACTTTTCTTGAAGCAACAGTCAGGTTGACTTCATGGACTTCCTTCTGAAACTTACCGACGATTCTTGAAGGTTCAAATCTTATATCTTCGCCAAAATCCAACTCTTTCACAAACGAAAAGTCCCCATAATTCACACCCCCATTTTGCCTAAACAAACCATGGATTTTATGAGACTTTTCAACCTCCGTCACAGAGCCAGGCAAGAAGAGCATTTGGAAGAGGAACACAACGAAGAAGAAAACAGCAACTGTGCAAATCCACAGTAAATAGTCAATCTTCTTGAAAAGTACAAGTCTTGCAAATCTTGATCTGGGCCTGTGCCCCAAAAATCCATTGCTCTGAACATGATTACTACCCCTTCCAGATGAAGAGCGCACGAAATGCTGATCCCTCTTCAATGGCAGTCCACTTTCAAGTGAACCCATTTAAACTCCCATCAAGAAAGCTATAAAACTTCAATCTTTTACAAAAAACAATAGCAATATGTACATTTATCTATCTACGCAAAGTGGAAGGACTTCTCTCTCAGGAAAATGGTAAAAGGAACTTAAATACGATACATATAATCATTCAAATGGTTAAAAATAAGAGCTGTATAGATCACTAAAGTGACGTTCTATTAAATTTGTTCTTTCTCTATTAAATTTGTTATCTACTAATGAATTCAAGAAAATGCTTGCGAGGTTTCTTGGTAGAGAGAGAAAGAGAGACGGCTAAGCAGATGACAAAGAAGGTAAAAAGATTGAATTGAGGGCATGCGTCTGCCGCAATGACGTGGTAATTGTCGTCATTTATTGTCAACAACAAATTCACGCGCAGTCTTAATGTAAAGAAGATTTCTAAATAATGTTTTACAGATTTATTTGAGATTTGGTTCAACTAAAACTTAATTTTAGTTTCCTTTGGTTCTAAAATCGATTGTTTTCGTTCTGAAACTAACAATTTTGATTCAAACAAAATTAGGAACCAAAGCCACTGTGTAGATTTGATTTCGTTTCTTGATGGTTTTAGTATTCTTCTAAATTTTAACAGTTTGTTTTCAAACGGTCGAACTCATGAAATAATTAAAATAATTAAAATTTATTCTTTAAAATTTTATTACAAAAATATTATGAGTTGACTATGTGTGAATCTGCTGGAGGGATCGAGATGGATATGTATCATCGATCATACTTCAATGCTTCAGTAACCAAATATCGTTTTGTTATGCTCTTTATATATATATTTCACTCTTACTTCTCGGTTTTTAATTAAAAGGTTTATGCGAAAGGAAATCAAATTAAGTGAAGATGTCATTCTTTTTTTGTGGAGCCATTTCACCACTAATTCCGAATCAATTTCAAACATGATCTTCTTGTCGCTTCGGTTACATGCTAGTTCAAGCCCCTGAAGAACATCCAATAGCTCAGGAACCGAACTCCGAGTTCTTGGTTTTAGTTCGGTCTGCCCGTCACAAAGTTCAGATTTAGAATTGAAACCCAAAATAAATTTTACTTAAAGAGTTAAGGTTTGATTCATGATTCGAAAAGAACCATAATTGATTCTAACACTGGAGCACGAATGCATGTATTTAATGTGTGTGTGTGTGTGTATATATATATATATATACACACACATATAAATCGATTTTTTTGTATAAGTACTTTTTTTAAAAAATAGAAATTAAATTTGTAAAATTAAAAATCAAATCTAAAATTTTCTGAATTTTAATAAGTTTTCTTATTAAAAAAATTACATATATTTAATTTGTCATACCAACAAATAAAAATTAAGGAGTATTTTGGATATTTTAAAAAAAATAATCATGACTCTATTTTTTTATTTGGCTCGCACTTAATATATAATATAAGATAATATTTATGTAAAAAAGTATTATATATTTTAGCCTGATTTATTTTGATTTAATAGTTTCTGGTGTTTTTTTTATTTTTTCAATAAAATTTATTTTATTTTTTTCTTGTATTTTTGAGATAATTCAGCATTATATCTCTTTTTTTTACTTATTTCTGTTTTGTCCCTCAAGATTCTAATGTGTCTATTATATCCCTCATATTTTTAATTTTACCCAGTTATGTCCTCAAGACCTAAATATTTTCACTTTATTCTCAAAATAACTTTGGTTAACAAAAATTGAAATCGAGTCTCGAAATGGTATAAGAACCTAGGTTGAACAATTCAGACATACTTTATTATTATTAGTATGTAACTTAAATGTTTGATGAGGATATATTTATAAAAAAATTATGGATTTGAACATATGTTCGATATTTATTATTTTCAGGTTTTATTCCAATATTTTGGAATATTTGAAATAAAGAAATCTAACCAATGTTAGATATCAGGAGTAACTAGGAACTGATTAGATTACTAAAGTAATACATAATTCAAAATATTAGATTTCTAGAAATAGATTACTCTATACTCTTGGGAGATCTTAGAGAATCCAAATGAAGATATAAAACCATGGCAACAAATTATACTATGTACCATGAAAAATTGAAGAAATCCTTGAAAAACAAGAAGAAATTCTTGAAACATTGAAATATATTCAAACAAGGATTCAAACTCTAAAACAACAACTCAGTTATAGCAATAAGATCGAGGGATGAAGGTTATCATCATCCTTTGGTATCATTATTGCATTAAAAAGGGAAGACCAAAGTAGTAAAAAAAAACTTTTAACCGACGACGATAAAATGATCAGTCTCATCAAATTTGTCTCGGAAAAAACAATGGATGAAAACTATATAAAAGATTGGTCTAGATGATCTCCTAGACTTAGCAGATGCTTTTGCAAACTTCAAGGTCGTAGATCTGAATATGAACACAATTGAGGGAGACCAATCCCTAATTAACAAAATGCCTTCTCAAGAACTGTCGAGGGAAAGTGTGAGATCATATGATACAAACACGGGATGACTCCAAAACAATTTTTAGGTTCGTAGAGAAACATACCCAGCGAGAACAAGGTCAAGGAGGAATCAAATTCCCTTGCACCAAACATCTTATGGGAAGAATGTTTTAGAACCTATACATCCTTATGGGATTATTCTCGACATTGATATATTGGACTACGAAAACAAAGATTATATCATAAATTATTGTACATTGGCCATGAGAATCACAGCAGGAATACTTGATTTGAACATGGAATGATTTATTAAACTTTTAAAAACGAGTCTTATTGGATCAGTCAAAATCATCTGAGAAATGACTTCGGCAGAGATCAAAGAGACGGTTCTAGTTTGAGAATATCTTAACGAGATATCTGGAAGAATTATTACTCTATTTAAAATAAAATTTGTAGGGGTAGATTGTTTCAATAGTCGAGAAACAGAGAAGAAATATAAATATACTTAAGCTCTATATATTATTTAATTACATTATATTTGTTTAGTGGATGAATACATTATATTATTCACTATATATAGATAAAATTCAGGAGTCGAAAAAAATACATCAATACAACTTTTCTTCACCAAATGTCAAGTCACTAAAGAGAAATGCTAATAATAGAATACATCATTTGCAATTCAAATATTCTGGCTAGAAGAGTCTCGTTTCTTAAAGGAAATTCGGCAGAATGGTGTCATTTGACAGCATTACAAAAGAACTACAAAATATTAAGGGGTATTAACAAACATACTCCCTTATTTTGTAGAGAAAATGATCTTTCAATAAATTTCATAAAATTAAACCACAAAGGCAGAAAATGAAGAGCTTTAGATTTCATTCTTATGGAACAAGTGGAAAATGTGGAAGTAGTTTTTAAAAACCAAGAACAATATGATTTTTTTTTTAAAAAAAAGACAGATCTCACAAATCTGGACAAATAAGTAAACCATCAAGAAGTAGGACGTCGTCCTAAGATTTTTACTGCATAAATTTTTTTTGTTGATGTGTAACCTTATGACTTCTACATCTAATAAATGTCCATTATTTCTATTTGCTAAGAAATTTTCTTTGAAATTTGATAATACACAGGTTAAAGTTTTATTGAAAAATAGAATTAAGTCTAAACTCGAAAAGACTAGACTATTAACATAGAAAACTTTACGTCAAATTTATATATTTGATATTGCTATTATTAAATCTCATGAAAATATTCTTGCATATTTTCTAACAAGAGATTGATACGCTGATGTCGATGTCATGAAAATACAGAGCAACTTGAGATAACACCTTGAGATGCTTCAAAACAAGTTCAATAAGTTTGCCCTAAATGTAGAAATTTTAGGTAGGCTACAACAAGTTGATAAGAGTACTGTCTCTGATCGAATTACATGTTGTTTATATGATTATACTCAGTTACGGTCTGTATTCCTCCAGGCTATTGAGAAACCACTGGCTACTCAAAATAAGAGTTTTCAAATACATAACTTTTTATTGGAGCAGAGGATTCAAGTACCCCCAAGCACATGTGTTAAGTCAAGATCATTTTTAGATGAATTGACTCAAGGAAAAACCGATGCTTCATATCCTTATCTCGAGTTATCAAATCAACCATTCATCTCGGATATTGAAGAGAGGGAGATCAACCTTATATATCAAACAAACAAAGGAAAATCTAAGTTTGATACTAATTAGTTTACAATTTCTCCATTCTATATATATCAGCTGAACCGGGAAAAATTGAAAAATAAAACAGGAATCAACACAGCTATAGCCTACATATCGGGTTGACATAGTAGGAAAATATTCAAGGATGAGGATGAAACCTAATGCCTATCCTAAGGAGGTAAAGACATGATATGATTTTGGGGTTCTTGCCTCAGTCTATACCACAACACCTAGATTCTCATAAATATCCGCTCAATCAAAATGAATCCAGGAAACTGATTCTGAATTGGAGCTTAAGAAGTTGATAAACTGTTATGAATTTTTCGGTTCCACGTAGGATGAATTCAGCATATCTCAAACCCAAATTAGCAACGATGATTCCAGCAGACCCAAAATCAGCGGTGATGAATTCAGCAGAGATCGAGAAAAGTGGTCAGCAAGACAGAAATGACCGTTTTAATATCAGAAAATGTCCAAAATCTTTCTCAATGTTTATATTTTTGTATCTAGCATATATATCATTCATGAAGCCAATAAATATAATATTTTGAAGATTAAATACAAGCTTTTGAAGGAGATTCAAAACATGGGTAGCCTGTCTGAAGAAAATTAAATAGAATAAGAGCAAGCCTAAGTGTGAGGATATACATAGATATATATACACTGTAAAGGATTAAATCATCACACACACATCACTCACACAAAAGATAGTTGAACTTCAATGAATATTTGAGTGATAGTCTTTACACAAAGACGTAAAAAATTATATTTATAGTCTTGATATAATAAAATTAAATATTATCAATGTTCAATATTTAAATAATCGAACTATTGTAGCTCAATATTTGTCTTCCACCGATCCTAACATAGTGCTGATCAAAGTTTATACAAAACTGCTAAACTTGATCTAATTGAACCCCACCACACCGCTGTTTAATTGTTTCACCAAAACTGTGATTGATCAAACCGCACCATGTAATATGGTTTGGTGGCAATTTTAATGAAAAATCGCACTGACCTATGACATAATTAAAATAATTAATTTTTTAAAATTATTTAACATACAATTTTATATTACTCATTTTATATCTAACATAAACCAATTTGTTAACAAAATAAAATTTTATTAGATTTAGAAACATTCTTAGTACAATTCTAATAAAAGTTTATTAGAATTTCAAAAGGGAAGACTTTTGAAATTATGACATCCATAAAAAAATGATCTTGCATTACATAGTTTATTTTAATTTCAATAGATTGATTTAAATTTGACATTAGTCTATATAATAAAAATAATGCTAAATTATTATTTATAACCAGTTTTTGCTTTTATTATGATCATTATTTAACGAAAAGATAGAATTTTAACCATCGAAAGACTAAAAACATTTATTCATTGTTTAGTTGATCTTTTAGATAACTTTAATTTTAAGATGACTATCAATCTAATATTTGCGCCTTGATTGTGGTAGTGAAATTGATTATTTTTCATAGCAAGATTTATGGAAAAAAATATGCCTATTAATAAATAATAATGATCGAAAATGGGCAAAAACTTGTATGAGACGGTCTCACGGATCGTATTTTGTGAGACGGATCTTTATTTGGGTCATCCATGAAAAAGTATTACTTTTTATGCTAAGAGTATTACTTTTTATTGTGAATATCGATAGAGTTGACCCGTCTCACAGATGAGGATCCGTGAGACGGTCTCACATGAGACCCACTCTCGAAACTCTCGAAAATGAAGCTAATATCATAGTGTAATATTAAATATTTGTTTCTATGTATAATTAAATGTGTCGCTCCATTTATTTATTGATAAAATTTGACATGATCTAACATCATTTTTGTATGATTTGGATTTTGGACTACATTTTTTATTTGAAATCATTCTAACTTCATATAATATTTTTATATCAATTTAAATATTTTGGTTCTACTGTATTAATAAATCAAATTTTGTTTATACCTAGCAACCATTCTTTGTTTATTGAAAAAACAACCAAAAGTATGCTATCACACATCTAATTTTACATAAAAATCGCTATTAAAAACATTTTTGAAACCGAACTGTACACAACAATTCGGTTTGAATTTAGTATGAGATCCGTCAAATCGTATCTTGATCACCCTAACTATAACTATTCATATACCCCATGAATTCTTACATAATAGAAAATGCCAAGTGAAAATCATTTCCAATTATTAAGTTAAAATGTCAATTTCATGGCATAAATAAAAGAGGAAAAATTGTGACTCAGAAAAATTTTTTTGATATATTTTTTTAAAAAAAGCGTATATGTTGTCAAAATAATTGTTTTTAAGAAAGTTGAATTGAAAATATCTTATTTGAATGTTTTCGAAGGACGTTGTCAAAATAATTGTTTTTAAAAAAGTTCAGATTTATGGATGTTCAGAGACTTCAAATGATATTACGTCACCTCTTCTACCACCTCTTGTAGGATTCACTAGAAGAATTTGATTTATACAACTACTTGTATAAACCCACTCAGCTTAGGAATTACCCTACTGCCTAACTGAACTCCTAGTCTAGACTGAAGGCATCACCTTCCAGCCAACACTTGTTTAACGTCTATGCGTTAAAGACTACATAAACAAGTTTTACGTCTTTGTACAAGACTCACTCAACTGATCTTTTAAGCTCTACTCTCTGATATATGTGAGTGATTGTGTATGGGTGTGTGAGAACTTAACAATGAATACAACACGAAAGTGTTCTCACACACTGAGGGAAATAAGCTTCTAATCTAAGCTGATATAACTTTGGAGTGTTCCCTCGACTGGGCTAATTGCTTCCTTATAAGCTGTTATGCAATATGTGTGCCCTCTCCTGTTTTTCCACACAATGTATATTCTTCTTCCGCTTCGAGTCTTAACTGATCTTCATCTTCTATGTATAGGCGAGACTTGACCGTACAGTAAGACTCAATAATTGTATCCGTTACATTTTGAATCCGTTCCTTGAATTGTGTTTTATCTTTTATTGACTCTGGAACGTTTTGTCTTTAAGCTCTGATGCAACGTTTATAATTGTACATTGATCGTACAATTGATTTGTACCTTTGTGCACAGTTGGATTCCACTTATATTAGTTGTCGTGTTCCGCAACTGGTCGGTTCCTAACTGATGTTCTGAACTGGTCAGTTGAATTGGTCTTGCGCTGGTGTAGTGAAATCAGTTGGCTCGTCAGCTGAACTGATTTCGCTGATTCAGTTGAACTGGTTGGTTGAGCTCTTCATCAGCTGGTCGGGCTTCTGAAGGTCTTCTGCTGAATCCCAAGCCTTAGCAATGGTGACTTTCAGTGAGAAGGACAAATGCAAAGCATCAGTAGTAACTGTTCTTCGATACATCAGTTGAACTGGTTCAGTTCGGTCAATCAGTTGGTAATTTCAGTTTGCGTTTTCGATAGCTTCAGTTAAGTTACTGCGCACTTAGGTAAATTTGTTAGTAACAAAATAACAAGTTTTGTTAACATCAAAATCAAGCAAGATTGCGAACATAGAATGTTCCAACAAGTATGCAGTTGAAGAATTCATTGTTGAATTGGAACAGAAAACTGAGACTGGATCCCAAGTCTTAGCAATGGTGACTTTCAGTGAGAAGGACAAAGGCAAAGCACCAGTAGTAACCGAACCTCTCTCTACTGAAATCTCAATTGCTACTGACATTATGATCGAACAAATTCAGTCCAGTTTGCACAATCTTATATCAACAGTTTTGGAAGTCAAACCCACTCAATTAATGCATACGCTGAGATTTAATTCCATCAAAGAACATACCATGAAGGATCTGAAGAAGATCACCAAGGACATAACTGATATGTTCTTTGCCGTTGACAAACTGAAGAAAGATAGAGTCACGGTACCAGCTTTGTTCCAAACCCAGGATATGCTCATCAACAGAATTGACTTTGTGCATACAAGTTTGTCCCAGAGAATGGACGCAATGCAAGACAAATGCTTAATGCAATATCTAAAGACAGTTCAGAACTCCTTCTTGTCTCTCACACGGCGGGTGTTGACAAAAAAGGGAAAGATGAACAAAAGCTAAGTCAAGATAAAGGTGGTACTTCTAAGAAAAGGACTGAACATCCAACTGATCAAGGACCAGCGGATAAGAAAGCTAAGAAATGATGTATAGTCCGATCAGTTTGACAGTTTAACAGTTCATTTGATCTTTATTCTTATTATGTACGAATCTGTACATTTCTATTGAATATTATTTTATCTACTATCAGTTCTCGTATTCTAAGTTTTGTCAAACACCAAAAAAGAGGAAATTATTAGAATTTCGGAATTTGACAAATAAAGTATTGTAGTTTGCAGAACTGATCAGCTAACCTGAAACCACTCAACTGAAGTAATTCTAACTGAAGCTACCTAAACTGAAGTTGTCTGAATTGAAGATCAATGAGTTAAATGATCGGATGCAATCGAACTGAACAAAGTTAACTGAATATGTAAAGCCAACTGAACTATTAGTTATAACTGAACATGACGACTTAAGTCAATTCAATTGATCAGTCAAATAGTCGAACTCCTGATCAATTTTACACATCATCAGTTAGCTCAGCTGTCAACGACAAATCGTATGCAGTAGACTGCAACTAACAGAAAGAGCGCCGCATAGTAGATTGCAACATCGTACTATTTTCATAAGGATGTTGACACACTCAGAAAGGACGAATAAACAGATATGTATCAATTAATGCATTCAATGTATTGTTGGGAGCAAAGCCTATATATAGCTGAGGAGTTCAGTAAGAAGAAGATCGATTCAAGAGATTTTTGATTAAAAATTTTCGAAAGAGTGAACAAGTGAACTATTCAGTTACTCAGAGATCAGTTGAGATATTTACAAAAGCTCACACTTCACAGATATATTCATAGCATTCAGGCTATCATTTGAGCGAAAACACTAGCATATTACATTGTTGTAATCGATCTTTTAAGATTAGTTGTGCTACGAAAAATAATCAGTTTATGTACTGATAAGTTGTAAGAAACTAAGATTTTCATTTTAACAGTGTTTAAGTCCAAACCGAAGTGGGTTATTACAGTTTCTGTAATCAATCAAAATATTTTAGTGAAAACATATCCTTGTGATAGAAGAGGTGACGTAAGAGTGTTTGAAATCCCTGAACATCCATAAAAATCATTGTGTTCAGTATTTCAGTTATTCTTTAAGTATTCAATCTATCAATTAGTTTATTTCCGCAGTTCAACTAGTTAACTGACTGATATCGACAACAAGATTCTTGAGTCAGTTTTTTACCAAACTGATTCACTATTTTTAAAAGAGTCCAAAAATCCACGAGTGTTTATTCAACCCCCCTTCTAAACACTCTGACCCATCAAACCGATCCTAACAGATGTTTTAATCATACGATGCCAATGAACTTTTTGAGTGTCATAACTAAAAATTTTAAACTTCCGCTGCACCTTGGGTGCGAGAAAACGGTACTGCAACATTGGTATAAGAGTCAGTCTTTCTCAATCGTATGAATTTTTTTGTTAAAAACGTGTTGAGAATTTTATTTCTAACCGTGTTTGAAATTCCAGAAAAATTAAAGCCCTGAAATTTTTGTAAATTAAATATGAATAAGTTCATTTTATAGTTTTTTATTACATGGATTTAAGCTGATATATTAAGATGTGATATACATAGTTATAAGAATTTTCAAATTCAATTGATTCACAATGATTTTTCATAAGAAATACAAACTCAAATAATGAAAATTTGGATTCATAATTATTTTAAATATGATATAAAAATAATAGTTGGAAATTTTTTTGACCTTTTAGTTGCAAAATAAAGTGATAAATGCATGTAGGTGCACTATTTCATTGTGACAATTATAACTTCCTTTAGATATCTCATTTCTCACTCAATGATCAAACTCTGTTTATTTCTTATTTTGATGATCGACAAATCCAATACTTCATTGAAATGTTTTTGTTAATAATACTTATATGAGTTTTATTGTGTATTTCTTCAATTTGAAAACAATCAATTTTAATACAATATACAACAATATCTGAAAACTGAAGAATGCTTCTAAATTTAAAAATCGAGTAACGTGTAAGTGACCAATTCAAAACTAAAAGTTGATGCAACTTGTTTCTTCTAGTTTTACAATCGAATAATGAAGGGCCAAACATTTGCCGCTTTACCAAAAGATATAGCTGATGGCAACGATACAAGTCAAATCTTTTAAACCATACAACAGCTCAAGCGCCTACCCAACAGAGACAATTATTGTACCCAACAATATCTCTCCTAATAATTGCAATCACTGAGAATCAAACTCGTGACTTTGCCTCTGATATCAATTATAAGATCGAGCGTATTGTTTTACCAAAAGTTATAGATGATGGTAATGGTACAAGTCAAATTTTTTAAATAGGAGGACATCTCAAGCACAACAATTCAATTATTATACAAAACATGATCAATTATTGTACCCAACAAATAAGTTTATGCAAATAATTTTTTTTTTATCATACAAATTTATAAGACATCTGGGTAAAATATATAGTTGATATTATACATAAGTAGAAAAAAAAATCATTTTCATCTATTTGATAATTTATATTTTAAAATAAAAAAAATCAGAAAAAATAGCATGTTGACAAAATCGGAAGTCCAAATTGATAATTGAATTAATACATTCCTCCCCATCATTAAATTCTACTATTTAATTTAAATATATTTAACATGTTTATCCAACTAAATATATTCAGAGAATTGTTTATATAATTCAATGAAAAAGTCGAATTACACCAGTTTTTGATTCTGAATAACGATCACATTATTTTTACATTACAATGATAAATAAACTATTATTTTTAGTTTATCATCATAGTCTTTATCTCAATAAACACATTTTCAAATATTGGATGTTAAATTTAATATAGATATTAGATAATCACAGTGTTAATATAACAATTTTTTTTATCATTGCCAATACATTATTTTTTCTATCTTCAAATGTATTAATCTATTTATTGTTGTATACAAAGTATAATAATTATTTGATTAATTGATCACATTTAAGCTTAGGTGTTTAGAAAAAATTAGCCACAATGCATGAACTCTCACTTTGTGCAATGACAAAACATAAGATGAGTTAACTACTTATCAAGTGAGATACTTATATATATGAGTTTCATTCAGCTTAGCACATTATATTTTTTTTTATTAACTCACTTATCCTTCATTTTTACTTTATTAACGTCGCAGTGTGGCAGTCAACCAGTATGACTCATTCAAACATTAGCCTTTGATTTTTTTAGTAAATAGTGACCACCACTCTCACCAAATTCAATTTTTAGAAGTCGATATTAGTAATTTATAAGTAATAGAAAATTATTTAATTTTTATTTCCTATCTTTTGTTTAATTGTTTAATTTTTTATGTTCTACCTAATTAATTTTTAGAATTTTTATTGATTTTTTTTAATCAAGATTAGAAATGTTTCACGCATACAATATAGACATAAACTAATATATTTTAAAATATTAATATTGAAGTATCAAATAAATATATTGATAATTATTTAAGAACTTTTTTAAAAAATATATACAACATACAGATTTAAAAATTAACATACTAATAAGTAATTGTGATGAATATCATATGAAACAAATTGTGTTAGTCCAAAAAGATCTGATTATTGTAAATGAATCTTTCTTAATTAATTAGAAGATTTTCAGAACATGTGCTGAATTACTTAGAATGTTTTCAATATAGTATGTTGATAATTGTTTTTCCGCATGAATTAGTGATTGAGTCTTTATGAACATTTAAAAAAATTCGTTGTTATAGTAACAATGTCTTATTATTTAATATACTAAATGAAACAAATTATCAATATAAAAAACTAATCAGGAAATTCAATTAGTTTGATTGACACGCTATTTAGTTTGCTGATTTAATATATGTTAAATCCACAATAACTGAGTTTGACAAGCATTCTTGTAGAATAAACATAATTACAATAGATTACTTGATTGTATTTGTAATGAAATTTTGTATATTTCATATATGCTTGATTTATTTCATTTATAAGGTTGAAATTTTATATATTATGATATATAAGATTTGTTGTATATCTTAACATCGATAAATTCACTAAAAATTTATTGATTTATATTTTAATTCTCGCTACCACATAATTCTGGTTTCCAGACATTGTGTATTCATTTGCTTGAATTTATTATTCTTTATTTTTCGAAGACCCATAATATGTCAAACATGAAAATGAATATTAATTTAAAGAGATGATAATATTTATATATTGTAATAACGTGTTTAACCCTCACTATACTGATAAAAATAACTTAAAATTAATATGTTTAAAAACATATCGTCAGGAAGCCAAAAACAAAATGTTAACTTTAATACTCAATTTTCAGAGACTAAAAAAATATCTCAATGACCCACAATTTTTAAACAAGATAGTAACATCACAATTATAAATCAAGACGATATTTTCCCCTCTATATGATGAATTTATGATTGAAAATCGATAATATTAGATATATAGATATTTAATATAAACATGTGCGGGCTCATTTAGACCTACCTTTAAATGAGCTGTGTGGGTCAAACCGAAGGACCCAACACAAATTGACGGCTTTAATCACAATTATTTTTTACCGTATTTTATTCAAATAATTTATAAATATAAACCACAAAAAAAAGTTGGTTGCAAAAAATTTTTATTTAAACACATACATTCTAGCCAACGGTCACAAGTAAAAAGATTTAAAAATCAGAATTTTTTTATAAAAAAATATATCACAATAAAATTTTTGACCATATTTTATTAAAATAATTTTTAAATATAAACATTTGCAAAACATATTTTTTAGCATGCATAAGCTATACCCAACATCACAAATACAATAAACGAAAACATGAAGGAAAAAAACAATTAATTAGACAAAAAAAAAATCACAATTATATAATAATAATAGATTTTTGAACACTGAAATATAAGATAGATACATTGTTTCACAACTTGAGCTGCTTTGGTTTCAATCCATCCTTTTCCCAAATCTCAACTCTGGGGACATGCGCAAGCTTCCACTCATGCCCTCCTCTGTGTTTCTGATCAGCAACTCTCCCATTGAATTTCTCCGACATATTCCAGATAAACGCATACTGAAGATCCCTCAGATGCTCGATTCCCTCCGGCAATTCCTCCATTCGTTTACAATCTTCTAAGTCCAATCGTACCAGGCGAGGCATGGAATCCTTCTCCACTCTCACACATCTCAACCCTCTTAAATTCCCTAGAGACAATCTTTCAAGCTTCTGAAATTTTCTGCCCTTGAAAATCAATTCTTCGCCTTCATATGCAAACATACCAATCTGTAGGCATACCATGTTGGGCAAATCTCCAAGGTTTTCTAATGGATCCTCTCTTAGTCTACTCCCCCATAATCGTAGTACAGTAAGCCCATGAAGCGAATATGCCCACCGAGGAAGCTTCTCCAAACGGCCGTAGAGACAAATTATACAAAGAAATGGCAAAGGTAGAGAAGACAAAGAGTGATCCAAATCAATCACCTCATCCTCAATGGATGAAATGTGAAGCGCCCGCAGGTTGGTAAGATTCACTAGCGACAAGCAAAGATCCATTCCATCTTCTCTTCTCAGCTTTGTGATGCCTAACCTTCGGAGTTGAGTTAGCTTCCCTACTTGTTGCACTATTTTAATGCCATCCGCTTCGTCTGCATCTATCCAACGAAGAGTTTGCAAGGATGTCAAATAAGATCCTATTTCATATGGCGCCTTACAGCCCTGTACAGGAAATGTGACTGGATTTGTGCTGTAGGACGTTCCTACTAGGATATGCCGAAGTTTGCTAAGCTTCAGAATCTCAACGGGGAATTCGGTCACTTGGGTTTGGTCGAGATATAATGTCTCTAGGTTTTGAAGATTTCGCATTGATTTTGGAATGACAGAGATATTTGTTCCGCTTAAGTTGAGATATTTGAGGTGATATAGTTTGAATACATCATTTGGGATGCTATCTATTGGAGCTTTTCTTAGACTCAATACCTTCAATATTCTGCAATGCCCCAAAACCTCATGGAAGACGAGTACTGATTCTGCATATTCTGAAAAATCCAACCAAAACAAAGAGCGAAGATACTTTACATTGTATGTCCCTTTAGATCTACTATGAATTGCCATGCGTCGGATCTTATCAGGACGTGTCATGTCCCCTTCGCCAGTTCCTGTAAACAGATTTTGTTCTCTAGATTTCAAAATGATGTATTCTCGTAGAATGTCATGGATACGAAACGATAGTGGGGCTCCATCGAGAGATGTTTCTGCTACCCCAATTAGACTTCTGTTGTGAAGCTCATTAAGATAGGCCTCTGCCATTTTTTCCTGTGTCTTTCCATCTTTTGGCTCCACAAAACCTTCTGCTATCCATATACGAATTAACTCCAACTTTGTGAGCAAATAATCTTCTGGAAAGATGCTCAAGTATAAGAAGCATGCTTTGAGATAGTATGGTAAGTCATAATAACTGAGAGACAGTAGTTTGTTCAATCTTTTGAGATAGTCTCCCTGTAATTCAAGACCAATGGTGCGCTCAAATATTTTCCAATCTTCAAAATTATTGTTCTTGGTTGCGAGGAGCCCACCAATCACAACAATTGCAAGCGGCAAGCCCTCGCATCTCTTTAAGATGCTTTTCGAGATTTCGTTTAAATAGGAAGGACATGAGTTTCGTGGAAATGCCTTTCTGTAAAACAATTTTTCCGAATTTTCAGCAGTCAAAGGAGCTAAATTATACAAATGGCCACCGGTCTCGATACAAGCAGCATTGCCTATGTTGTATAAGCGAGTCGTGATGATGATGCGGCCACGAGCATTATTTCTTGGAAATGAATACCTGATGGATTCCCATACATCGACTTTCCAAACATCATCTAGGACAATCATGTAAGTTTTATCCTTGAGAAACTTATAAACATGTTCTTTCATTCCGTCGCCATTCATTGCTTCCAGATTTTCTGGTGGTTGTAGCTTGGCTTCGCTAGTAAGCTGGTTAATCATGTCCCGCAAAAGACGATCTAAGTCGATATTCTCTGAAACAGTAACCCACACATGGCAATCGAAATTGGCGTTTACTGATGAATCATCATAGATCTTTTTAACAAGGGTTGTTTTCCCCAACCCACCCATGCCAACCACTGAAATGACCATAAGCCCATCATCAGTCTGCTTAAGCCACTCGACAAGCTGTTTCTTTGGTTCTTCAATGCCCACAACCTCCTCTTCTTCCAATAGAAGCGCATCACCTCGTGTGTCATACGTTTTACTGCTACTGCTTGACTCTTGATTCTTGAAACCATAAATGTCTTTGAATCTCAGTTGAGTCTTGGCAACATTTTCCATTCTTAACTTGATTTTTCGGAATTCAGATGCAATTTGATGGCGAAGTATCAATTTTTTTACCGAGGCATACATCTTCTTGACGTATCGTTTGTATCCATCTGCATCACAATGTAAATGGGCTAGTTTGAGCATGTATCTTTCGAGGACATCTTCAGTGTCATAAGTGATCTCGCGCACTTTCTTGACCCATTCTTTTAGTTGGGGATCAGTTTCTTCTTTCTCATCAGCAGCTCGAAGGAATGCCCTCATCTGTCCCAATTCATCTCGAATATACACGGCATTGTCTCCGATCCCTTCAAGCAATTCTTGCTCCTGTTGGAGGAAGAGAGTAAGCTGATTGAAGAGAAACGATGCCGCACTCTCTGCCATTTTTATTCATTCAAGTCCTCGTATATATGTACGTTGTTGTTATGCTGCAAGATACAAAGATTAAATGATATTTAATCAACACCTTTAAAAGATGCGACTTTAAAAATATGATTCATTTCCTAAGGTTACACTGCTCCATATCGGTCAATGAGGTGTCACTCATTTGTTTAATGTGATGAAAAACCTCATTTTTAGGGACGACTGATGGGCAAGATAGCATATCAAAACTATATACTTTTGAAATCCAAGCTTATTTCACGCAAATTAAAGAGAAAGTATGGAATTGACATTCAACAATTCAATATTCTGCCGAGAAATTAAGTTGCTAGCTTAGTATATAAATTTTAATTGAAATTTGTTTTATATTTCTACTATTTACAAATTTTTAAAATTTTAATTTTTTAAATTTAATTAAAAAATGCTTAATAATGTTATTCTTCTTTTTTTTAAAAAAATATGAGAAACGAGGCAGAAATATAATTTACAAGGTTGAATTTGGATGAATAAATATATTTATATTGTTAACAGTGAAACAATTAACGAAATATTAAATCTATACCCTATTTATTTACGCACTAATTACACTAAATAAAATAGAATTCAAATGCGTCAATTGTAGGGTGAAATTGAAATATATCATAATTAACATGAAACAATATAAAATATATAAAATAGAGTTTGAAATTTATGGTCTTGCTTCTCTAAAAGCTATAAAAATAGCTTTGAATATATTTGACAAACTAAAAGTTTGGGCATGAATGTAAGTAATGAAAACAGAGAAGCTATTATATATCAATGTATATATTAAATATATGATCATGTAACATATATAAGTAACAACCATAAATGTTATAAGAACATAAATAGTGATATGATAACACGGAAAAAATATATATTCATGTAGAAGAATTACACGAATCAAATGGAAAAATGTGTGTGTATATATATATATATTTAAAAAAATAATAATAAGAATATAGTACAACAAATTAGAATATGGTAGGCTAAAATTTTTAGGACATAATACAAATTGACACAAGGGTGCATAAATTAAACTACAAATAATGAACTGATCAGTTTCTACTATCAAATGAAGGTAACTTCAGTGGTGGAGTAGAGGACTCACCTGATGCAGTCGTCTGTGTGAAAAAATTGAAGATCGAACTGTNTATAAGAAGAATTATACCTCAAACTATGAGATCCATTGTTGTTATTGTTTCTTTCTTGGAAAATAAAATTGTGTGGAGGAGAAAGGGCAAGGATTATAAGAAGAAAAGAGACCTCAACTTTAAGCTAGCTGGAGGATCGGAGTTGACCATGCTTTCAAGTCTTTTTTTAAGTTTGGAATTGTCATCGTGGAAATTTCCTAATTTTAAATTTGACTAATAATATCAGCACAAATATATATATATGAGCACAAATATGTTTGATTTATCAAATGTACTTAAAAGTTAAATCTAATACTTCTGGAGAAATTCTGAAGAGAACATTAGGGAGAAGAGTGATCGATATATGGAGGCTAAAACCCGGAGCACAAGCCCGTAACAAACAAGAAATGATTTAAGAAAATATATTATAATTATGGCTAGATTTGTTGTGAAGACCGAGATTTGCAGTACCCTAATTTCGAAACCGACAACTTTTTTAACTAAGAATTTTCACTCATTTTGTAATTTTGCACCACATTTTTTTGAAATTCATTCAGTCGCCATTAACCTCATTTTTTCGAAAATTTAAAAGGGTACATTTGACCACTTCTTGCCACATGGTATATATTGTGACAATCCCATTCAAGAGGCTGATTATGACCATAAGATAAATAATTGAGTTGGAAGCAACCACGACCCTAGTCTGAATTTTAGATTAATGGTACGTGTACTGTCTCAATTTAGACTTTTGAGGCCTGACTCTCAAGCTCTGATCTTGTTCATTGATGGTATGAGTGTGTATATAAATACTAATATTTAAGGTCCAAAACACACAACTCGTCATATATTATCTACAGCGAGTTGAAGTACTCAAAAAAGTTCAAATCAGAGAAAATTAGAATACTTACAATCATTCAATGGCTAAAGATAATTGTGAAGGCCACGGATTTTGTAAGCATGCAAGACTGCATGCATATGTTCCGAAAATTCGAAGACATAAAAGCAAGCGACTTTAGTCCCCATAGCTTGTTGAAAACTCTTCAAAACGAGACACGGATCTAGTGTCTCTATCTGACAGCATGCTAGTTGGAACTTCATGTAATCGTACGATATTATTCATGTATAAGATGGCTAGTTTTTCCAGACCATAGCTCATGTAGACTGGTAAGAAGTACACAAATTTGGTGAGTCTATCTACAATTACTCATATACCATCATGACTAAACCGACTGCAAATTCCATGGAAAGATGTTCCGATTTTCATTCTGGGATTTCCAATGGTTGAAGAAGTTCATCAGGTATTTGATGTTCATCTTTGACTTGTTGGCACATGTGACACTTAGAGACAAATTTTGCAACGTTGTCTTTCATTCAACTCCACTAGAAGTTTTTCTTCAAGTGTCTGTACATCTTGGTACTACCGAGGTGGACTGAAAATGGTGACTTGTGTGTCTCAGACATCACTTCTTGTAGAAGATTATCAATGTCAGGTACACATAATCATCCTTTATCCCCATGACAATCTGTCTGGAGATCTGATGGTTTTCATTCTTTGATTTGTCCTTTCAATTTCATCAAGACGGGGTCTCGATCTTGACTCATCTCGATTTGTATCCACATACTTATTATATTTTTTATCATGTTAATCAATGTATAGAAACATCATTTTTGAGAAAACTTTAATATTTGGTATTATAGTCCTGATGCCTTGAATAGATGTGTTTTTCATTTTTTCTGAAAATCTGATTTCATGAACTTTTCGAATTTTTTTCTCTCTTTTTTTTGAATGTTTGTGTAAAAAGCTTGAATTTCGTGTTGGTCCTACTTGCGGTAATTTGAGATAATAAACTCGAAAATAAAGAATAAACTGGACTCCTAGATTTACGTTGAAAACCCCTAAAAATTATTATGGTAAAAACCACGGACAAGATGAAAAGAATTCCACTATATATTTTACGATGTACAACTCACTCATTGTGTTTCCAAAGAGAACACACACTCTCTTAATACAGGCGAACAAAAAACCTCACAAATATTATAGAACTAAGCACTTGAATGCTATAGGATGAGATAAAACTCGAAGAAGGGATGATTTCAGAATGAAGGGGGGAGCTCTATTTATAGAGCCTCTTGTCCGTGTGAAGACGCCTTTTATACGCATATTCCGTCTTCTAAATTATTAGTCAAACAACCCACGTTTTTGCCACCAAGATTATTAAATATAGTGTGCCACCTTTGGCCTCACATATTGCCGACATTTCTCCCACTTTGAGATTTGATTGATAATTAAACACATCTCCACACATCCTTTTAATCTTGCCATTACCTGCTGCTTACGTTTCTGCTAGGCCACTTGAGGATCTACACCACTCAAACTTATCAGTGTTCACTGGCTTGGTCATAAAATCAGCTATGTTACCTTTTGTATTAATTTTCTGCATATCCACACTTCCTTCTTCTACTACTTCCCGCACAAAATGAAATTGTACTCCATGTGTTTTGTCCTAGAATGAAAGGCTATATTCCTTGCGATGTGCAAGACACTTTGACTGTCACAAAACAAAGAAACCTTCTCTTGTTTTTGCCCGATCTCCTCCAATAACCTTTTAATCCATATTGCCTCCTTGCAAGCTTGAGTAGCTGTCATGTATTCTGCCTCCGTTGTAAATAACACCACAACTGTTTGCAGTTTTGAAACCTAGTTTATAACTCCTCTTGTAAGCGTAAACACATAACCAGTAGTAGATTTCCTTTTATCAGGATCACCTGCATAACCTGAATCGACATAGTCCTTGAGTGTAAAATCTGATCCTCCATAACATAATGCAGCATTTGATGTACCCTTAATATATCTAAGGATTCTTTTAACAATGCTCTAATGCTCTCGTCCGGGATTGGCCATATACCAACTAATTGCTCCCACTGCTTGAGCAATGTCCGGTCTTGTACAGATCATGGCGAACATCAAACTTCCCACTGCTGATGCATATGGTACTCAAGACATCTCTATCCTCTCTGCTTCATTGCTAGGGCACATATCGGAGGATAACTTGAAGTTAACAAGAAGAATGGTAGATATTGGCTTACTATCTTGCATGTTGAAGCGTTGCAAAACTTTCTTCAAATAATTTTTCTGGGAAAGTCAAATCTTTCTGTTACTTCTGTCTCGATGAACTTGCATCCCTAGAATCTTGTTTGCTGGTCCCAAGTCCTTCATAACAAATTTCCTAGCCAACTTTTCCTTCAATCCTTGTACATGATCTTTGTTGGGGCCTGCTACCAACATGTCATTCACATACAACAGCAAAATTATATAATAATCATCAGACCTCTTGAAATATGTACAAGGGTTGCACTCAGTCTATTGTATCCAAGGCTCATGATATAGGAATCAAATCTCTTGTACCAGCACCTCGGCGCATGTTTGAGACCGTACAGAGATTTGTTCAACTTGCAAACTAAGTTCTCTTTGCCTTTTTCTAAAAATCTTTCTGGCTGGAGCATATAGATTTCTTCTTCAATATCTCCATGAAGAAACGTCATTTTTACATCTAGCTGTTCTAGATATAGGTCAAACACCGCACACAAAGTCAACACTACTCTGACTGTTGTAAGCCGAACCACATGAGAAAATATCTCATTGAAGTCAATGCCTTCTTTCTGAGCATATCTTTTTACCACCAATCTAGCACGATACCTCCACTTGGTTATTGTCATCACGCTTGATCTTATAGACTCATCTGTTACCAATGGCTTTCCTCCTAGTGGTAGTGTAACAAGATCCCAAGTTTTATTTCCGTCTAATGCCTCCAACTCTTCTTGCATTGCTATCATCCACAATGATACATCTGAGCTTTGAGTAGCCTCGTAGAAACTCGATGGCTCATCATCATATAATAATAGACAATATGCAATATTGCTTTCAGTGAAATAATCTGAAAGCCAATTTGGTGGTCTTCTGTCTCGAGTTGACTGCATCACATTGGAAACCTCAGATTCAAAATGTTCTTGTTCTTCGTGCTCTGGTACTGCTTCACAAGAAATTTGACCTTCGCCTGTCTTATTCTATACCTGAAATATAGTAGTTTCTGAATTCAGTGTGCATTTGTCTCCCTTTACTTTATCTTCATCGAAAATAACATCTCTTCTGATGACAAACTTGTGAACATTAGGATCCCACAAGCGAAACCCCTTAACTCCATCAGCATAGCCCAAGAAGATATATTTTCTAAATTTTGAATCCAACTTCGATCTTTCTTGCTCATTGTACAGAACGTACACAGGACTTCCAAATGTATGCAAATGAGAATAGTCTGTCGGTTTCCCGGTCCACATCTCCATCGAAGTCTTCAGATAAATCGCCACTGAAGGAGAACAATTGATAATATAACAAGCGGTTTTGACTGCTTTTAGGGGTGTTCAAACTTCGGATAAAACCGAAAAAACCGAAAATTCAAACCGAAAAAACCGAACACCGAACCAAACCGAAAGCCGAATTTTATAATTCGGATATAAATGTTAAAACCAAAGTTTATTTGGTTCTGTTTCGGATTATATATGTCAAAACCGAACAAATCGAAAAAACCGAAATTTCATTAAATTAATAAATTTTTTTATATTTTTATTTATATTTGATATGATATTTCGTGAATGAAAAACCATTTTGAATAACTTTTAGATGATTGTTGTTTGTTTAATTAATTTAGATCTTATATTTAAATATTTTACTAAGAAAACAGGTAGAAAGTTAACATATTATATTTTACAATATATTTATATTATTAATTTAAATAATTATACCAAAATCGAATTAACCGACCGAAATAACCGAACCGTTTTTGTAGAAAACCAAACCAAACCAAAGAAAAATGGTTTGGATATCGGATTATATATTTCTAAAACCGAAAACCGAAATAAAAAACCGAAAACCAAACCGAACCGACCGATGAACACCCCTAACTGCTTCCGCCCAAAATAACTTGTCTAGACCCGCAGTCCTCAACATAGCTCTTGTTCTGTCCAACAAGGTTTTATTCATCCGCTCCGTCACTCCATTCTGTTGAGGTGTGTAAGCCGTCGTAAACTGTCTTTTGACGCCCGAATGTTGACAATATGCATCAAATTTGTCACTGGTATATTCTCCTCCATTGTCAGTCCTCAAACACTTGATTTTCTTTTCTGAATCAAGTTCAACCCGCGATCTAAAATCTTTGAAGATCTGGAAAACATCTGATTTCTTCTTAATCGAATACACCCAACATCTCCTAGAGAAATCATCAATGAACAAGACAAAGTATCTCGCTCCTCCTAGGATACAACCGGTGCTTGCCAAACATCTGAATGAATCAGCTCCAATATGCTTTTTCTCCTGGCAGTAGAAGTGGCAAACTTTAATCTGTGTTGTTTACTGGTAACACAGTGCTCACAAAAGGGTAGTGACACTTTTGTAAGTCCTGGCAGCAGCTTCCGTTCTGAGAGAATTTTCAACCCACGTTCTGACATATGCCCGAGCTTTTTATGTCATTACACTGTTAATTCTTCTCATTAACCAATTGATACAACAGCTAGTTTTGCCTCTTTGTGTGTTTCTCCCAAAAGTACACACAGATTTGCAGCAACTTTTTCCGCCTTCATAACTACAAGCGCACCCTTCACAATTTTCATTATCCCGTTCTCGATACGTGTTTTGCACCCGATATCATCCAATTGCCCCCAAGAAAAAAAGATTCTTCGTCAGTCTTTTCACATGTCGTACCTCCTGTATGGTGCGAATTGTGCCATCAAACATTTTAATTTTGATATTACCGACCCCAGCGATTTCCAAGGCATGATCATTTCTCATAAATACAGATCCTCCTGAGACTGGTTCAAATGATCAAACCATTCTCTTCGAGACATCATGTACCACGTCGCTCCTGAATCCATAATCCATGTGTCACAAAATTTGTGTCTGCCTTCTGCAACAGTTGCTGCTTCGCTGAATAATATTTCACCACCGCCTGAAGTATTGGCCACATTTCCTTGAGAACTTTTATCAATACTCGTACACTCTTTCTTGAAGTGCCCTTTACCGCCACATTTAAAACAGTAAATATTTTTCTTCTTACTTCTCGACTTAAATCTACCTCGTCTTTGGCTCCCACTGGAATCACGACCCATAAATCTTCCTCTTATCATCGGTAAAGCCTATGCCTGCTTAGAAGTTACCAACCTATCTTCTTTATTCTTGCGTCGACTTTCTTTTCCGAGAATCGCAGTTAAGACATCGTCGAATTTTAGAAACCCATAAGAATATTGTTGGTAATGTTGATGATAAGTTGATCATATGAATCTGGTAGAGTTTGAAGTAGAAGCTCCGCACATCCATTTTCTCCTATTTTATGCACTATGGAAGTGAGTTGAGAAATAGAGTATTTAGTGTGTTGATATGATCGGTCATCGATGAGGATTCCGCCATCCGAAGAGTATAAAGCCTTCTCTTTAAGAAAATCATGTTGTGTAACGACTTAACCTCGTACATCTTTGTCAGAGTATCCCAGATAACTTTTGCTATTTTTATCTCAGATATACTTGACAATACTTCGTCTGCTATAGCCAAGTGTAAATTGGCAACAACATTATCATTCATCTCATTCCACTTTCCATCATCCGTAATTTCCACTGGTCTATCTCCAATAGCCGCGAAGCAATTTTTCTTTCTTAAAACTATTTGTATCTTTATTTTCCACAGCTTAAAATTGCTTCCGTCGAACTTTGTTATTTCGTACATGCCCGCCATTATGTCTACAAGTAGACTGGGCAAAATTAATCCAACCTTAATAAAAAAATCTAAAAAAAAAACTTTTCTGATGTAGAAGATCAGTCTAGGCTGCAACCACATAGTATATTCAGAATTTTAAGAAATTTTAAACCAAGGCTCTGATATCACTTGCGGTAATTTGAGATAATAAACTCGAAAATAAAGAACAAACTGGACACCGAGATTTATGTGGAAAACTCCTAAAAATTATTAAGGTAAAAATCACGGACAAGATGAAAAGAATTCGACTATAATATTTTGCAGTGTACAACTCACTCGCTGTGTTTCCAAAGATAACACACACTCTCTTAATACAAGAGAACAAAACACCTCATAAATATTATAGAACTAAGCACTTGAATGTTATAGGATGAGAGAAAACTCGAAGAAGGGATGATTTCAGAATGAAGGGTGAACTCTATTTATAGAGCTCTTTGTCTGTGTGAAGAGGCATCTTCCGTCTTCTGAATTATTAGTCAAACAACCCACGTTTTTGCCATTAAGATTATTAAATAGAGTCTACCACCTTTATCCCCACCTATTGCCGATATTTCGAATATCATAATATCAAGTAATTTACTTAAGATTTTTTTGAATATAATTGGTAAGAGAACTTTGTTATCGGTTCAAGTTTAGTTCTACGAAGTTCACTGTTAAATCTTAAAGTCTTGAAGTTGGAACTTTGTTTCTGAAATGAGCAAAAAATTATAAGAGTATAAATGAGATGTAACTGGTTTATGATACTGAGAGATTGAAGAACATGGTTGAATTTTATGTACAAGCACACGAGAATTCGATAAGCTCTTTCAATTTTTCAAAGATTTTAAGAAATGAAGATAAACACAAGTTGTCGGCAATATTTTTAGATTTTTACGAATTTTATATATTATAAAATGTAATTAAAGAGTGTTGGGCATTGAAAAATCCAATTCCTCCAATTAATTGTTCTGCCCAATGCTCAAATAACATGAAGTGTGTCCATTCCATGTTAAAATGGAAGACTACTTTAATCTCATTTTTTAAATTTTATATATTATAAAATTTAAATGGAAGGGACAACCCAACCACTTCAAATTGGCACGATTACGGTCTGAAAATTGCCATGAAAAGTTGCCTGAATTTCCGCTGTTTTGGATTGATTTTGCTTGATTATTTCGGATCAAGTACCCACAGCAGAGGGTCCTATGTACTATTAAAAAAACTTATTTTTTTTAAAATTGGTATTTTTATATTTTAATTATTTCAAAATCAAAATCAAAATCAAAATCAAAATTATATTTTTTGTTACAAATATGTGATTAATAAAATTTTAACTTCTAAATAAAAAATCAACAAGATAAAAAAAGGAGAAAATAGTTTTTTTTTTTTAAAAAAAAACTATAATATTAAAAAATTGAATGTACCGTCGTTTTTTCTTGTTTGTTCGAAATCACATATTTGTAACAAAAAAATTAAATTTTTATAAAAAAAAAGAGTTGAAAAAATTATAAAAGAAAAAAATAATAAGAGAGACGTCATTTTACCCCACAATATATATTTGTAACCAAAAATAAAATTTAAACTTTAAATTGGATTATTAATCACATATTTTAATATAAAAAATATAATTTGATTTTGAAATAATTAAAATATAAAAATACCAATTTTTTTTTTAAAAAAATAAGTTTTTTTTAATAGTGCATAGCACCCTTTGCTGTGGGGTTCCCCACAGCAGAGGATCTTGATCCGATTATTTCCATTAAGGCTCCGAGTTTTGGCATCAGAAACATTTGGTGTAACGATCATGAGCCATTAGGCTGAACCAACAAAGGCCTCGGCCCATACCCACGCACCATTACTGGTCATGGGTCGTTAGGATGGTCCATGCCCATGCACCGCCATTCATAGAATTCTCCACACCAGGATGGTGGAGTGATACTTCCCCAAGTCTCGAACTCATGACCTCCTGGCATAAGTACATAGTTCAAAGAGACTTGGCTAGCCCAACTGGTACCAACACTTCGGAATCTAGGTACTTAAGCCTGGAGGTCATGGGTTCAAGTGTTGGGCAATTCGAAAGAAACCACTTTTCAGGATTGAGATATTCTATGAGTTGCGGTGTATGGGTCCATGCTCGACCATCTTAACGACCCATGACCAGTAGTGGTGCGTGGGTATGGGCCGAGGCCTTTGTTGGTTTAACCTAATGGCCCATGATCGTTACATTTGGAGTTAAGACCAATACTTTCTAATGGTATTAAGTGAGATTAAAATAAGTGTTGAATTTGAAATATTCTAAAAATATTGGAAATAATTTTCGATTGAAAATAATGATAATAATAATTTTTATTTGGAATTTTATTTTAAAATTTCAAGTTAAATTCAATTTCCAATGCATGTTTAGAAATTAATTTTGCATGTTATATATTACGTCGAATATTACGAATATTTATTTGATATGGACATGCAAATTTAATATTATGATTGCATTTACTTTTGAAATTTTAAATCCAAAGTATGATCCTATGGAGTTCTTCACATATTAGTTTGTTAGCGATAGGTTTTAGAGCCCACTAATCTTTTTGGAAACACTGCTGTGTCTAAGGAGTTTGATTTTTGAAGAGATTTTAGTCCTACCAATCTTTCGTGAGAGTATTATTGAAAGTGTTTGATACCCCAGGGATTAGCCCATCCAAATGAAGCTCACACCGGATCATGGCCCCCGACCCATCACTAGCCATGGTAGAAGGTCCATGATAGGTCCATGTATTCTCCTATAAATATCAAGTTTGAGTGTCCAACTCATTCATATTCACTATATTATTTTTCAGCAGCGTCCTCAGCTGGTTTCCTCCTATATCCTCAGTCTCTGACTTGAGCGTCGGAGGGGCTATGTCGGGACACCCTCCCGGCCCCCTTCTAACGGTCTTCTTCGTGATTTCAGGCTCAGGGCAAATTCGAAGCCTGCGTCTGGACTAGTGTCACTTACTGGAATCGGACCCTAAATTTTCAGTGAATATTTGTTGATTGTGTTATTAAATAATTATTATATAAAAGTAAGAGGAAAAAAAGAAAAATGAAAGCCATTTTAGAACTAGCTAGAGTTCTTTTTTAAAATCATTTTTAGCCTATGTGATACGCCTCCAAAGAGTAAGTCCATCTCCGATACGGATAAGAGCCAATTAAATACGAGAATCCTAAGCCAAGAAATCATTAAACTCGACTGGTGGTCTGCATGCCCTCGTATTAATCCACTATTCCATCCAACATTTCATCGGATTCCACGAGTTCTTGCCTCCAAGACCTCAAATGATTCTTCGTGATAGTTTCTGTATTTAACTTTATCAACATCCAAAAATGCAAAATTAAATGGCTCATCCTCATAATGCATGCATTTTCAATTTCAGTTTTAATAAATACGTAATTTTAATGTATAAATATCTTAATTCATATAATGTTTAATACAACAAATTATTTTTTACATTATCATGTGATGTGAACGCGCTGCAATAGATGAGCCGGGTAAGGGGCTCCAACGGATCAAATCAATAATTTATAGTGTTTGGGAATTTGAGTGGAGATAATGACTGCAATAGCACCTGCGTACAAGAAAAAGAACTCGTGAATGGGCGCCGGAGGAGTTTCCGGCGTAGCCACTCCGATGTTAAAGTCAGCAGGTTTTCAGATGAACACAAGCAATATTTAAGAGAAAATATGTATGCTTGAAAATAAAGATTTCAGAATTTGTAAATGACATTAATATCAGCTATTTATAGTAGAAAATGGGTAGGTACCTCGTTTCCCTTGCCACCTACTAAGTATGGCAAGTCAACTGCTCATACCATAGCTTCTGATGACTTTTAGGACACTCCAAGCACAAGTGGTTCTGACAGATTAGACGGCCTATATCAATCACATTCGAGTGTGGTGCAATTCTCGAGGTGGCCTGGGTAGTAAGGTACCCGGCTGGTTGTCCGAAGGCCCGGGCTTTTGGGTAATTACCCAGGAGGATAAAAAGTGCCCGGGTTTTCAAGAAAGTATCATGTTCGTTGGCTCTAATCTGGGTTATGCAACTAGCTTCCCGGGTCATTCATGACCCGGATCCTTATGGGGTATCATCATGCAACAAGTTGCTTGAGAACCATGTCGGCTTCAGATTCAGGATTTTGTGTGCCGCGTTTGCCTTTTGGATAAATGGCAACCTTGTCTCAATTGCTTCGCATCTATGCCAATTACTACTGTCTAAAAATAATAATATATATTAAGAAATATTAGTATGTCTTCATAATATTTTTGCTTTATAAGTAAGAAATGTAGAGATCCGACATACATTTCAATCGTGGTGAAGGGCAAGAGCAGACGATAGAACGAGTAGCCGGTAAAGACTCCAATTTTGATAGTATTTTTTGTGTTCATAATTTTCGACGACATTGATATAAACAATCTCTCGTGTGATGGTGCATTCATCATGCTCCTATCAATTTGTTTGCTAGAATAGTGATTTTTTTTTTTTTTTACATTTTTAGGCATATTTTATCGAGAAAATAAAATATTCTATAACACGACATTATATTTGTCGACAGTGGTCGTTCTTGTTTCTTTGAGTTGTTCATGCTCCCTAAGATATGAACTTGTCCCCAAAATGTACTGCTTTTGAAAGAAACGGTTCAGTAATTGTTTCTCAACCAGCTAAACACGACTCGACCAATGAAAAATAGTTTTTCAAGTGCTGAAGGATCTGACTAGACTAGTGAGTTAGTATATATTCACTTGCGTAGTATTTTAATAAACCCTGCAGATGTATAAATAAGTCAAATAATAAGCAGCTGTAAATAAAGAACATAAAATATGTAGAAGTTCGAAATTAAGATTTTTGTACATCTCTCCTTTTTCTACACTCAATGAAGAAAATTACTAAATGACTTTAGTTATGGATGACAATGAACACATACTCATATTAAACTCGTCCCGAACAGTGAAGTGGGTTGAAATGGGTCCTAGGTTCGAGGCGAATTTGACCCAATGAAGTGGGTCGGAATGGGTCCTGCTATTTAGTGAACCCATCCCGGATCCATCCCGCCTATTATATATTATCTCTATATTTATATAAGTATACATGCATGATTTAATTATATTTTTTATTATATTGAAAGATAAATACATTAATTCCTAATTTTATTCGCAATACTCTATCATTGAAATAAATGTATATTATTATGATATTTTAATATAAAAATATATAATTACGAAAAAAATTGTATTAGTTGAATATAAAATAATAAATTTTAATTGTGATAAATTTTTTTGATACTAAATATTATTAACATAAAGATGCAAAATAAATTTTATGATTTATTAATTTTTAAATGTTTTATTATTATGTAATGACTACCATTAATATTTTTTTTTAAATGAAAAAATTTATCATGTCCAACCTTTATTGGACTTATTAGGTAGTGAGGCAGGTTTAAAGTGGGGCGAGGTGGGACCCAAGTTTGTCAAAACTCATCTAAGACTTGTTTTGTTTTTATTTATAACTTTGGTTTTACACAACTTTGTAAAAACTAAATTCAATTTTGACTTATCCAATGCATTAATAGAAACTCTTAATATCCTCTACTACACATATACAAACATCAATTATCTATTGAAGACTAGGTTGAGACATAAACAAAACATAACTATCTTGAACACAATCTTCTTCAGTCTTGTATAGTGCCTTTATATGCTTGACCTCTTTCGACGGTCAAAACTTTATCAACGATCACCTGTACTGGTATCCAACATAAAAGTAAGTTGTTTTTTGTCTTCTTTTCCTTTGTAGTCGCCTAAATTAATGCTCATTGGCATGTATTTAAAACTTGAATTTAACAGCTTGTAAAAAATTGATTCATTAGACAAAAAAAAAACATGCACGTATTTTCGTTTCATTAGGAGATATTATTGAACAATTGGAGACATCGACTATTATGCATTAATTGGTCAAATGATTTTCTGAATTGTTTGGTTGTAGGCAAACAGACTGACTTGATGTGCAAGCATACCAACTAAAAACCAATATGTAGTTTGAGCTCTTTAAGTAGTCCAGCTTGAGACTTGGGAGCGGCTTGATCTTATAAAAAGACGTGCATCCTGACTTTAGAATAGCTAGTTGGAGGAAAATGCAGTCCAACAAGAATCTTGAGGATCAGGCAGTCCAGTTTGAAACCTATGAGTGCAAGAAAATAGCAGTTGCACCGTGGTGATATCCCGGAAAGAGGGAAGAACCCGTGTCATCCTAGGACTCGGGCAGGAGGACAGATCCAAGAGTGAAAGTTAGGTAAGGCAAAAGCCAACTTGGGTAAGGGAAGGCGTGGTAAGAACCAACTCGTGGAAAGGAAGTGCTCTTTATAAGCCATCAATGGGTTTGTGACATCAGGGAAGCTGACGGAACTAGAGCATATTCAAGAGAGCCCGGACGCTCAGCTTAGCCCGGGCAATGTAATGAGACTTAGAGGACTAGGGATCCTTTCTGTGTCCTTGCACAATGATCATTGATCGAGCATTCCTAGACAAGTTTTGATCTTGGGCTCATTGGTGTGGAGGTCCATACTCCGAAATCATTGACATGTCATTTAGCGCACGTAGGGTAATGTGACAAGACCAGAAGCACATGAGTTGTCAGGTGTAACAGTGTCAGAAGACAGGGCATAGGGAGCCATCATGTCATGAGGAGTGGTTGTGCACTGAAAACAATATTATCATTGACTTCCCCCTATAAATACACATGTTTACTCAATCATGAAACATTCTATCCCACAAAAATATTTGTTACACAATTACTCGATATACATTCTCTATATTGAATTTTTCTTTGCGGAAGACACTTGACTGATTTGATCGTCGAAGTGATCATGCTGAAAACACTTCTGGCGCCCCGCTAACGTTCTTTGCATTTAAAGTGCGCCGATCTTTCTTCCCGGTGATCATCTGTTCGAACGATCATATACCCGAGAAGAATTACTCGGCCAGTTAATCGCCCACGCAACTCACCTGATTTACCCGGCCATCGTTAGACCAGGCTCTGAAACAATCGATGTTGTTTGGTATCACTAAAACTGAAGCATTTCAATCTAACACCAAATATTATGCATTTCAATCGATTTTTAGTCTTATATGGTTCCATCAACGGTTTTTTATTTTTAGGAACCGAAGCCGTTGATTTTAATATTTATGGTTAATATATAAACAAGCAAGTACAAAACCAATAAAATTAATGAATTTATTACACTTGAAAGATCCAAATTAAGATCTAATAATCATAGTTTACCTTCTTAAATTTCATATTATTTGGTAGCATAACACAATATGATATTCCTAATTCAGTAAACAAAAAAATAATTTTGGAGAAAAAAATAATGGCATAACCAGAGTTTAGAAACAGAGAAAAAAATAAATAAAATTTTCTGGTAAGTAAAATTTAATATTTTATTATTTTAAATTTTATTTCAGTAAAAAAATTAAATAATGTAAAAAAAATGATATTATTTTAAAAAAAATTTGCTAAGCAAAAGCCCGCTTTGCCCATGTTTATGTATTTTCTTTATATCTTTTAGATTGATATTACATGTACATCTATATTTGTATATCAATTTGTACAACACAAAAAATCCAATACAAAAATTTAATTTGTCAAAATCTCACTATATATTGAATACAAAATCTCGCAATATAACAGTATAATTTCGCGATATAGTGGTTGTAAATATCGCTGCAACGATATATTGCTTGTATCTTTAGTATTATTCTGTATTTTAACACAAAAATTTTATGAGACGGTTTCACGAGTCAATTTTGTGATACTGATCTCTTATTTAAGTTATCCATGAAAAAATATTACTTATTATTATAAATATGATCATGACTGACATGTATTTTAAATCATTAAATGTGAAACCTTGGGATATATATAACTTGGTTGAAAATTTTCTTGTTCAAAAGAAAATTGTATGATAATATTTTTATTAATGAACTAAAACAATCATTTTTCCTTATGCCCAATTAAAGTTCTCCAAAATTTGTGGATAATTAGATGCGTATTATCCATGGACGATATTTTATTACATGGGCTATCCGATTTAGTATTCACTTGCTAGCATCTCATTCATCAAAATTTGTAAGGAAAAGTGTTTGAAGAAACTTTTAGGAAGGATTTCGTAGATTTAGCTAGGTGGAAGCGTTATGAGGCATTTGTGAATTCCAGTTTTAGCTTCAATTTCTGTAATTTTTTACAAAAGTTAGATGTAAGATTGCCATGTTTTTTTTTCCTCTTTTTATTTTTGTTAATAGTTTGAAGTTACAATTTGACACTTGAATCTTTAAAAAATTTATCACATTCCACAATTATTCTTAATTTTTATAAATATTTTTCGAGATTTTTAAAATGCTAAATTTGATTTATATATCAGTTTTTAAAGTTTCGAATGAAACTCCTAAAATTCCAACCATGTTTTATTTTACAAACATTTATTTTTTTGCATTTCCAGAATTTTTTTTACATATTTTTGTGAATTTATACAAAATTTTAAATTATTTGATACCAAATATTCAAAATCTAATGATAATTATATAAATATATTGACAATGATGTGTGTACCAAAATTTAGATAATTAAAAAGATAAATGTTATATAGATTAAAGATATTATTGTCATTTTACTAAAAATTAAATTTGGAATCAATTTTTCTAAAAAAAAAACTCAAATTTTAGCTTATATTAAGTTTAAACTTTTATTTCCAAACACTTCCTACTTTCGCTTCTCACCTACTTCAAGAAAATCTTTAAAAAAATCATTTCAAAATAAGTAAAAACTCTCCCAAACATTATGTTATTAAACTTTTGTTATCGTAAATTTAAATCAAATATTAAAAGTTCTCACTAATTTCTATATATATATATAAACCCTCTTAAACCATGATGTGATCAAATCTAAAGAATGATCACCAAAGTTTTTTCTCTACATGGTTGGTGACTATATATATATGCCTTGCTTTCGATAGATATTTAGCAATATTGAATCATTCATGTTCTAAGGCAAAAAATATCTTTACTTTCATCTTTTAGTCATTGAAACTCTGCCTTTTTTTTTTTGTGACAAAAACATAGATTATGCATCAATAAAAGTCATTGAAACGATGAAAATAGTAATTCACACAAGAAAATTGCAGATAAAATAGTTTTGCCCAACACAAAAACTCCTGTGAGACGATCTCATATGACAATTTTGTGAAACATATACTCTATATGGGTCACATACGAAAAAATATTACTTTTTGTGTCAAATATATTAATTTTTATTGTAAATATAGACATGATTGCCCGTCTCACGAATAAATATCTGTGAGACCGTCTTATGAAAGACCTGCTCTTTGCACAATTATCTAGGCTTAGAATTTCTCTGACGTATTCACAAATTCCGACATGCTGAAGATTGCTTAAATGGTCGATGCCCTCCGGCGACTCCTCCATTTGTTCACAATCCCATAAATCCAATCGTACCAGGCGAGGCATGGAATCCATATTCTCCACTCTCACACTCTCACACATCTCAATTCCCCTAGCAACAATCTTTCAAGCTTTTGAAATTTTCTGCAACTGAAATTGTCGGATCAATCAATGATGTAATTATTGATTTTATGCTAAAATAATCTCAACTAAATTGATAGAATAATCTTGTTCTTTTAGTGAGGTAGAATATGATTAATAAATTATTTTGATTAATCATGACTTTGATTATATCAAAGTAATTTATTAGAGCTTCATTTAATTGGTATGATACGATAATCCTTTAATTTATGAAAAAGAGATAATACCGTATATATCTTTGTTTTGTTATTATTTTATCTTTCTATACTACTTTATATATAACGTACTATGGTAGAAAATTTTCACCACATACAAGAATACAACAGTCTCGAGTTTGAGAGAACATCGGAGAAGGCTTGAAGGTATGAAGCTTGAAGTGCAGATCCGTTGCAACCAACAGATAGTTAAAGCACAATTCAAGGATAATCTTTATTCCTTTATGTGTTGTAATTAATTAATCCGTGTTAAACATGTAGAATGATCATGATTATGTTGTTTCAGATTATTAGAATCACATGAAACTAATTTTGTTATTCAATTTTCTCGATTTTGGCTAACATATGGTATCAGAGACACGACTTTTGATATTGTCTCGCGTATTTCGAATTAATTTGTTATTTTAAACATGCTTCTAGTTTACATCGATGTTAGATTTATGTGATTCTGGTTTGAATGAATTAATTTATTTTGAACAGTTTATGGCCCTATTTTTGGTGAAATTGTAACCAAGGGGGTGAGTTACGACTCCATGTATCCTCTTGTTTATTATCATGCAATTTTTGATGTAATTATTTGAAACTGGAGTTTTCTTCCAATGTTTCGAAGTGCTGGAGGACTTGAATGTAATTACGTAACAAGCCATGAGGACCAAAGTCCATGGTCAAGCACTAGGTCAGTTGCATATTGTCACTCAGTCACTGAGTTCGTTAGAAGGCAAACATTTTGCATATACTGTAACTTTTGACAATTTCAGAACTCAGATTCTCAAGGACGTAAGCGCTATCAGAATGCAATGCCATTCTCTGACCGCCGATCAACTCAAACTCAAGAATCAATCAGTAAACATGAATGTTGGACTATTCAGTCAAGTGAGCCAACTAAGGCAACATATCGACCAATAGATAGATGGTCTTCAAACCACCCTTGAGAGCCAGTGGCAAGAATTACTTGCTTAAATGAAAACAATTTATATCATAAACATATCATGAAGAAGCACTGAAATTTCATCTAGTTTTCTTGTTCAATTGATATAAGTCTCTAATTTTTAATCATTTAAGGGGCGATACTATGACATAGTTATAATCCCACCATGCATGAACCATATCTTATCAAAATTCGGAAATCTTTATTGACATAAGTCCCTCATTTTTACTTTCTAAGGTGCGATGCCAAATAACGATTATAATCTCACCATGTAGAGTTGTCATATTTTATCATAGTTCGGAAATCATTTCCCATATCAAGTCGAATTGTAACAATGCTTCAGATCAAAATCTTAAAACATAACATGCAACGAAGAAAGAATAAGTTTTAAACGAAAGGAACATACTCTTGAAATGAAGGAAAATAATTTGGAAACGAAGGAAACATACTCGTGAAATGAAGGAACATAACCTTGAAACGAAGGGAGCATACTCTAGAAACATAAGAACATACTCAATCGAAGTTTTCAAAAACATAACATAGAACAAGAAATCTCATACATATATACTTTTGAAAGCGTAAGTCCACTTACCAAAACAAGTGTGAGTTTTTCAAATGAAATCATAGAATGAAAGTATTTTATGTATATCAAATATTTTAAAACAATAGCCCATTTACCAAAACAAGTGTGAGTTGTCTAGTTTCAAGGGTATGACTTGGATATTTATCAGGCCAGATTCTTGGTAGAACTTCGGGTATTCGCATGAGATTTTCCAGGTATAATAATCAACTTCTCCAAAATATAAACCACGTGAACAGGTAGGACATGCATGGAATTTTTGAGTCTATTTTGTTAAGCCGGGTGAAGTTGCTAAGATTTCGTAAAGTTTGTATCTAGTGGGGAAGGCTACCTTTGGTCTATCCTCTATCTTATCTTTCAATTGATAGCATCTAGATTGCGATTCTATTCTTTTCTTCCTTTAATTGGTCAAATAAATCATCGATACGTAAGGGAAAATTGTTATTTTATTCAGCACTCAGTAGTCGATACCCTAATCTCCTACTCATGTCTTTCTTTTTTGATCACGAACAAAATCGAAGCTCCCATGGAGATGTATTTGTTCAAATTTTTTGCTTGCCAATCCACTCATGAATTGTTCCGCAAATTCTTTGAGTTTAGCTGGTGTCATTCGATAAGGTGCCTTGGGTATCATAAACATATCATGAACAAGAAGTACTGAAATTTCATCTCATTTTCTCATTTTACTGATATTAGTCTCTAATTTTAATATTCTAAGAGGCGAGGTCGTGACACAGTTATAATCCCACTGTGCATGGGACATATCTTATCAAAATTCGAAAATCTTTATTGATATCAGTCCTTCATTTTTACTACTTTAATATAGCGATACCATATAACAGTTATAATCCTACCGTATATGGGTCATATCTTATCATAATTCATAAATCACTTTTCATATCTAGTCGAATCATAGCAATGCTTTGGATCAAAATCTTATAACAGAACATGAAACTAAGAAAGCATAATTTTGAAACAAATGGAACATACTCTTTAAAAGGAGGAACATAATCTTGAAACAAATGAAACATACTCTTAAAACGAAGAAACATACTCGATTGAAGTTTTCAAAAACAGAACATAGAACAAGAAATCACATACGTATATGCTTTTAAAAGCATGCTCTCACTTACCAAAATAAGTGTGCATTTTTCATATGAAATCATGGAACGAAAGGATCTTATGTATATCCAATATTTTAAAACAATATACTACTTACCTGATTTTCAGGATTTTCTTGAATATAAAAAATTCTGTCAACTTCTAGAAGCATTGGCGACATATTGAATAATCAGATCAATATGAGATTTGGTCCACATGTTCCAAAGGAAGGGGAAAAAAATTACGAATGTTGGAGATCGGATTTGGACGTCACTTGAAACAGTTATAGGCGACGAACATAAGCTGTCATTTTTCTCCCCTAAAATATGTGCAGTTTTCTTGCATAGGTCGGGGGTGGAATTAGAACCGTTGGACTGACCTGAATTTTTGATGGTTAATTCAAACGTAGTTATTCTGAACTGTGGAGATTGGACTTGAAGCTCTGCGTCAGTGAAAATAAGGTGTGGAGTGTGGCATTTATGGTGTGCTTTCTTCCAAGTGTATAGAGATATTTATAAGAGACGAGAAATCTGAATAGGTGTCATCAATCTCGAATTTAAGATCGTTGATTGTTTATTTATTGACTTTAATCAACCATGAATTGGTTTTTTAATGACTATTTAAAAAGACCTTTAAATTGGCGATTCAGTATGTTGCTTGATGGTTCATCATATTTTCAACTTTTTGATGTTTGATTTTTATGGTCTTCCTCACTTTTTGCATGGCTCAACTTCAAAAACATTGTATGGTTTTGTTTAAGTTTTTGGGTTTTCACAGCTGGACTTAGAAGTTGGTCTTTATATTTAATTTTTATCATTTTTCATTATAACGTTGACAGACATCAAAAATTTCTGATGTGGTACTTGACATTACTGACATATCTAACGCTATTCTAGCACTCCAAAGAAATATGAATAAAAATAGAAATAAGGACCAACTTAGTTAACTAAAACACAACTTGAAAGATTATTGGACTAAAAAAGAAAAATATATATCACATGACCTAATTTGTAATTTTTCTTGCCGGTAGACTCAAGCGTGTAACGAAATTTAAATTACATGGACAAAAATTGAATAAAAATTTAATCGCAATATTTTTATTATGATCATTTTTAAAAATTATGACCAACAAATGTTCGTATGTGACATATTCAAATTCCACCCCATGTTAGAATATAGTGATGCAAATTGTGTTATCAGATGAGCTATATATTGACCATCGACTAAACCTATTATTTTATGTCTCTGCTTAAACTTTCAAGTTGAAAATAAACATTTGTCTTTCCTTTTTCATACGGCTATATTTTGTGATGAGCATATTGATTGGGTAATTTTAATTGATAAGAATATAATGTTTCGCCTGTATGAAGTGTGATTTTTAAGTGAGGTATATGAATTTCGACTTGCATAATAATAAGATGATGATTAAAAAATATTCTTATATAAGTTTTTGTTGGTTTAATTAATTTATTTGTCTCCAATAAACTATTAAGACTATTGATTTTGAAAATAAATATATTTTTTGTTTATGAGATATCTGATACATATATTGTAAATATCACGCCACGCCAACTGATTATATGTTAAAGGCATTGGTTGTGCGAGAAATGCACTACAATGAATATCTTCAAGAGATTGTAAATATGTTGTAAATAATTTGAATTTTATGATTAAATAATTTGAATTAGCAAAAATGAGATCTTTATGACACAATTTCTCATTTGTCATTTTTGTAAACAATGTTACCAATATCGAGAGAAGGAATTTATAAGTTAAAAGAATATTTTTGATATTGATCTTCATGTAATATAAAGTGAACATGAAGTTCAGAGTTTAATTCTAAAAATATATTATTTGATCATGTGTGTAAGATTGTTTATACTGTCTAACTTGATTGATGTTCTAGTTGAACAATTTATACAATTTTTCTGAAGCGAAGAATTACTCCGTTAAAGAAAAATAGCGAGTATTTAAAACTACAATTTGTAGTAAATGTCAATAAAATGATTAACAAATGACGTGATATATGAGCACATTTTAGCTCCAAGCTTCTAAACCAAAGTCGGCTATGAGAAAATAATTTCACGTGTCGTAATATATATATAAATTTTCGATGAAATACTTGGAAAAGACAATTCTGTCTATGATTATGAACTGAACATTTTCCGGAGAATATATGTAAGTTGTAGTACAAAGAAAATATAAACAAATACTTTTATAAGTTATCTCTATTTGTGGTTGTTAAACATTTTGCCAACCTGAAGATGATGAAAAAGTATTTCTCTTTTTAGGTACTCTAGAATAAAGCATGTGATCATATACTCTACTTCATTGTCTTAATCGACATATATTTTCACTATATGATATGTGTACATTAAAGATGAATAAGTTCATTTTGTAGTTTTTAATTACATGGACTTAAGCTGATATATTAAGATGTGATATACATAGATATAAGAATTTTTAAATTCAATTGATTCACAATGATTTTTTTATAAGAAATACCAACTCAAATAATGAAAATTTGGATTCATAATTATTTTAAATATGATATAAAAATAATAGTTGCAAATTTTTTTGACCTTTTAGTTGCAAAATACTGTGATAAATGCATGTAGGTGCACTATTTCATTGTGACAATTATAACTTTCTTTAGATATCTCATTTCTCACTCAATGATCAAACTTTGTTTATTTCTTATTTTGATGATTGACAAATCCAATATTTCATTTAAAAATTTTTGTCACTACAAAAAAAAGACAAAAGACAACGGTTTTTAACCGTTGTCGTAGGTAAAATAAAACCGTTGTTAAAGGCCCTGTGGTTAAAAGGTGTGCTCAACGACAACGGTTTTTAACCGTTGTCGTAGACGTCTAAAGACGACGGTGAAAAACCGTTGTTGTAGGTCTTTAAAACCGTTGTTAAAAGTCATGTGGTTAAAGGGTGCACTCAAAGACAACGGTGAAAAACCGTTGTCGTACACGTCTACAGATGACGGTGAAAAACCGTTGTCGTAGCATTGAAAAATCATTGGTAAAATAAATATTGCGACGGTTTATATATGAAAACCATCGCTAATTAGCGACACTTTTGCTCAACACCGTCGCTAATTAGCGACGGTATACATATGACTTCCATCGCTATTCAGCGACGGTTTTGGCACATAAATTCCGTTGCTAATGTTTTACAGAAAATAAAAAAAATACGTTTACAATTTAATAATTATAATAATAAAAACTTTAAATCTTTGTCATATAATAATAATATTTATAATCTTAAATTTAAAATTAATTTGTGGAAGACAGAAAAATTTTGTGGAAGAGACAAAAAAATTCGTTTAAAAAGAAAAATTTTATGGAGGGAGAGAAAATTTTCGTTTGGTAAGAAAATGAACAAGTGCGCCGATATTTATAGACAATTTGTGACGAGTTTTGTATAAACCGTCGCCATTGGCGACAGTTTTAGCTTAAACCGTCGCTACTGGCGACCGTTTTTATAAAACGGTCTCTAGTAGCGACGGTTTTATTAAAACGTCGCTAATAGCGACGGTTGTATAAAACTGTCACAGATTATAAATTAGCGACTGTTACTACTGTTGCGCATTTAAATTTGCGACAAAATCTATTGAACCCATAGCGACGGTTTAATAAAAATGTCGCTAATTTGAACCAATTTAATAAAACCGTCGCTAAATACCGATTTTTTAAAAAAAATTAGAACAATAACAACAGTTTTTGACAAAAAAAACATTAAAAAACGACAACGTTTTACAAAACCGTTGTCGTAATTTTACAAAAACCACAAGAAAGACAACGGTTTACACAAACCGTTGTTGTAGCCCGAAAAAACACATTCATAGACAACAGTTTTTAAAAACCGTTGTCGTAGCCTAAAAAAAAAGCTCATAGACAACGGTTGTTAAAACCGTTGTTGTAGCCCAAAAAAATGCTTTTAGACAACGATTTTTAAAAATCGTTGTTATAGCCCAAAAAAACACATTCATAGACAACAGTTTTTAAAAACCGTTGTTGTAGCNAAAAAAAAAAAAAAACACGCTCATAGTCAACGATTTTTAAAACCGTTGTCGTAGACACATCAACGACAACGGTTTTTAAAAACCGTTGTTGTAGCAAAAAAAAACACGCTCATAGACAACGGTTTTTAAAAACCGTTGTCGTAGACACATCAACGACAACGGTTTTTATAAACCGTTGTCGTAGACATATCAAAGACAACGGTTTTTTAAAAACCGTTGTCTTTCAGCGCGTTTTTATAGGATACGACAACGGTTTTTGTTAAAACTGTTGTTAAATGAAAAAACACAACGATTTTAATAAAAACCGTTGTCTTTGATGTGTTGTTGAATGTATATTTTCTTGTAGTGTGTTAATAACACTTACATGAGTTTTATTGTGTATTTCTTCAATTTGAAAAGAATCAATTATAATTAAATCTACAACAATATTTGAAAACTGAAGAATGCTTTTAAATTTAAAAATCGTGTAACGTGTAAGTGACCAATTCAAAACTAAAAGTTTATGCAACTTGTTTCTTCTAGTTTTACAATCGAATAATGTAGGGCCGAACATTTGCCGCTTTACCAAAAGTTATAGTTGATAGCAACGATACAAGTCAAATCTTTTAAACCATACAGCAGCTCAAGTGTCTAACCAGCAGGGACAATTATTATACCCAACAATCTCTCTCCTAATAATTGCAATCAATGAGAATCAAACTCGTGACTTTGGCTCTGATACCAATTATAAGATCGAGCGTACTGTTTTACCAAAATTTATAGATGATGGTAATGGTGCAACTCAAATTTTTAAATAGGACGGAAGCTCAAGCACAACATTTCAATTATTATACCAAACATGATCAATTATTGTACCCAACAAATAAGTTTATGGAAATAAATTTTTTTATCATACAAATTTATAAGACATCTGAGTGAAGTATATAGTTTGTTGGGGATCGATGTATAGTTTAGAGGGGGGGTGAATAAACTCTTTCCTTTGATTATAGCTTTGCAAAGGGTGCTAGAATCATGTTAGAGATTGTAGCTATTCTTGTTCAATGTAAGTCCAGCATATCACAATAATAAGTGCGGAAACGATCCGATGGAGTAAGGTGAAAACAGTAAGAACAGTAGGCAGTAGAACAGTGGTTGTTTCTGGAAGTTCGAAGATCAAATCTTCTACGTCTCCCCTTCTTCTGTTTCCAGAATGTATCATTAAAAGACTTTGGATTTTACAGTACACACTAGTACACACCCACTTCTGTAGGACTTATCCTTTGCCTACTGAAACTCTTAGTAACTTAACACAATATAATTTACTACAACAAGGTTCTGGAAATGACTCTTTTCCAGATTACAAACTCTTCTTCAAAAATATATTAAAATGTTTTGCTTGAAGAGGTGAAGAAACAGCAGTACAAAATGATCTCCAAAGATCAGATGTAAGATAATAAGCGTGTACTGCTTTTCTTGTAAGTTGAGCTAGAAAATAACGATTGGTTCGCGGTTGCTCAATGTAACGTTGGATAGATAATATGTTCCTTGAGAAAATAATCAGCGTTGTTCTCTAAATGGGTTTGATTCATGTATATATAGATAACTTGAATCCAACGTCTATGATCAAAAACGACTCCTTTGACTTCTGATAGAAACAGCTTTATTTCCCAAAAAGGATCTTACATAAAACTTTCAACACAATCAGTCTTGTTTTATACAAAAACTGGTAAAACGAATTAAATGACTACGTACAGCATTTAATGGTGCAATTAATGCTTAGTACTAGGTAAAGTAACGGTAACATTTAATGTTGCCTTCTCTCTTTCCAGTTAATACAGTAGACTCAGCAAAATCTTTAACTGTGCTTGTGTGCTTCTGAAAAGCTACAGAATAACCATTATCACACAGTTGATTAATGCTAATCAGATTATAACAAAGATTCTCAACCAATAGTACATCATTAATAGTTATGTTACCATGGATAATCTTACCCTTACCCACGGTTTTACCTTTTGAGTTATCCCCAAAAGTTATCTTTGGTCCAGTACAACTCATTATTTCTGAAAGTAGATTCTTTTGTCCAGTCATATGTCTGGAACATCCACTGTCTAGATACCATGTGGAGCTGTTTATTTTGGCTTTCTTTTCCTGTTCCTGCAAACACAAATTTTAGTATCCGGTATCCAATCTACTTGGGTCCAAGCCTTATTAGTCCCTTAGAAACCCACATTTGTACAATTTTTGGTGATTTTGCACTTCGGGTATCCATAGAGGTGTGTGCAGCAGAAGGTCTGTTATTTTTAACAGTATGCATCTTAGAATGTTGTTCTTCCCTTCTGTTTTTGTTGTCTGGCCTGTATCTCTTCTGAACAGGTCTAGAATTATAGTACTTGTAATTTTTAACCTTCATAGGGGATTGTCCTCCTGAGTTGATCCTCTATTGGATCCAGAACTCTGGTGAACTCTTCCCTTATGTTCAACATAACCCAGACCATAATGCTTCCTTCTGTTCATCTGATCTACATTTCTTTCAACTCGAACAGTTAGTACTTACGGTTCATATACCACAATGGATTTAACAAAACGAATGTATTTTTCTTTGCTTGTATCCAGTTCTCGCTTAGTACCGGTTTCAAAAGTGCTTTCATTATTGCTGAATCCGAGACCACTCCTATCTCCGGATTGCTTCTGCAATTCTCGCTCCAATGAAACGGAAGACTTATTCCATGCATTTACCAGAACAGAGAGCTTCTGGTTTTCAGACCTTATTGTCTGGTAATCTGCATTCACTCTTTCATTCTCAGTTCTTAACTTACTCATCTCAACTTTTAAATCATTGCAGTTGTTCTCTTGCAAACAAGCTGTTCTCTTGCAAGCAAGCGAACTTACTGACTTGATCCTTTAAGTTTAGATTTTCAATCTTAACTTCCTCGAATGATTGAGAAAGTCTTGAGTACTCCTCCACCATGTCATGCAGTGCTTTAATTAAATCAGTTCGTGTAAACTCATTAGAGTCAAAGTCAAATACCTCTCCAGATGTCGAGGTTGAATCAGTGTCTGCCATAAGACATTTGATCTCTCTGCATCGCTATCAGTAGAATGACTTTCTGAGTCAGAAGATTCAGAACTAGAGTCTGCCCATTTTGATTTGCTTTCTTCAGCAATCATCGTTTTGCGGTCTCTTCTGGACTTCTTGTCATTTCTTTTGTATTCTTTTTTCTTCTGATCATCCTTCTTTGGCTTTGGACAATCAGCAATAAAGTGACCGATCTTTCCACAATTAAAACATGCCATGTCACCAGATGGTGAATCCTTCTTGAAGTTCCGGTTGGGACCCTAATAGGCTCGATGATTCTTCTTCATGAATCTGGAGAACTTCTTTACAAATAATGACATCGCGTCACTGCTGATCTGTTCAACAGTCTTTTCAGATGTGCTGTCAACGATGACAGCAGGTAATGCTTGTGGAACAACTACAGCAGTAGCAGGAGGAGTAGTAGCAGTAGTAGTGGCAGTAAGGGCCTTGGTAGGTAGATTTGAAGAGGGCTCTTCTTCGCTTCTCACTTCCAGTTCAAACTCATAGGCTTTTAAGTTTGCAAACAAGTCATGTAGTTCTAATTTGTTCAGATCTTTAGATACTCTCATAGCCATGGTTTTTACGTCCCATTCTCTGGGCAAAGCTCTCATTACTTTGAGCGCTCTCTCTCTGTTGCCATGCTCTTTACCCAGAGCTGCTAGCTCATTGACCAAGCTACTGAAATGTTTATCAAACTCATTCAGAGTTTCACTAGCTTTCATTTCAAATTTTCAAACTTCTGCATTGCTACAGACAGTTTATTCTCTTTCGTCTGCTCATTTCCTTCACATATTTGAATGAGCTTTTCCCAGATTTCTTTCGCAGTAGAGCACATCTTGATCTTGCTGAAGGTGTTCTTATCGAGAGTTTTAGAAAGGATGTCCTTCACGACGTTTTCAAGATTGGGTTTCTTTATCTTCGCCAGTCCATTCGCTTCTTGGTTTTTCAACCATTTGCGGGGCACCATCAGTAACAGCAATAGCTGTATTAGGCTTTAAGATCTTTAATGGGCCATCTGTGATGACATACCACATGTCATCATCTTGAGCTGCAAGGTGAGCTTGCATACGGATATTCCAGTCATCAAAGTCTTCTTTTCAGAACATGGGAACCTTGCTAAAATGTGCCATAACTGTTGTAAGTTTTCGGAACAAGAGAAATCTGCTCTGATACCACTTGTTGGGGATCGATGTAGAGTTTAGGGGGGGTGAATAAACTCTTTCCTTTGATAATAGCTTTTGCAAAGGGTGCTAGAATCCTGTTAGAGATTGTAGCTATTCTTGTTCAAATGTAAGTCCAGCAGATCACAATAATAAGTGCGAAAACGATCCGATGGAGTAAGGAGAAAACAGTAAGAACAGTAGGTAGTAGAACAGTGGTTGTTTCTGGAAGTTCGAAGATAAAATCTTCTACGTTTCCCCTTCTTCTGTTTCCAGAAGGTATCACTAAAAGACTTTGGATTTTACATTACACACTAGTACACACCCACTTCAGCAGGACTTATCCTTTGCCTACTGAAATTCTTAGTAACTCAACACAATATAATTTACTACAACAAGGTTCTGGAAATGACTCTTTTCCAGATTACAAACTCTTCTTCAAAAATATATTAAAGTGTTTTGCTTGAAGAGGTGAAGAAACAGCAATACAAAATGATCTCCAAAGATCAGATGTAAGATAATAAGCGTGTACTGCTTTTCTTGTAAGTTGAGCAAGAAGATAACGATTGGTTCGCGGTTGCTCAATGTAACGTTGGATAGATAATATGTTCCTTGAGAAAATAATCAGCGTTGTTCTCTAAATGGGTTTGATCCATGTATATATAGATAACTTGAATCCAACGTCTATAATCAAAAACGGCTCCTTTGACTTCTTATAGAAACAACTTTATTTCCCAAAAAGGATCCTGCATAAAGCTTTCAACACAATCAGTCTTGTTTTATACCAAAACTGGTAAAACGAATTAAATGACTACGTACAGCATTTAATGGTGCAACTAATGCTTAGTACTAGGTAAAGTAATGGTAACATTTAAGATTGAAACGATCGAGTAAAAAGCCGTTAAGTACTGATCTAGTGAAGTCAAGTTCTACTTAGTTCTGCTTCTGTTTTTCTAAGCCGTTAAGTACTCAAGGAGTAATGCTTTGTTAAGGCGATATGAGAACTTCTGCTTCTTATACTGTTTACTGATTATACCAATACGATCTACTGGTTTTGACTAACATCACCACAATTAAATTAAGTCTAACATAGTTGATATTCCACATAAGTAGTAGAGAAAAAAATCATTTTCATCTATTTGATAATTTATATTTTAAAATAAAAGAAAAATTAGAAAAAATAGCATGTTGACAGAATCCGAAGTCCAAATTGAAAATTGAATTAATACATTCATACTCATCATTAAATTCTACTATTTAATTTAAATAGATTTAACATGTTTATCCAACTAAAAATATTGAGAGAATTGTTTATAAAATTCAATGAAAAAGCCGAAGTACATCAGTTTCTAATTCTGAACAACGATCACATTATTTTTATATTACAATGATAAATAAACTATTATTTTTAGTTTATCATCATAGTCTTTATCTCAATAAACACATTTTCGAATGTAGGATGTTAAATTTAATATTGATATTAGATAATCACAGTGTTAATTCAAACAATTTTTTTATCGTTGCCAATACATTATTTTTTCTATCTTCAAATGTATTAATCTATTTATTGTTGTATACAAAGTATAATAATTATTTGATTAATTGATCACATTTAAGCTTAGGTGTTTAGAAAAAATTAGCCGCAATGCATGAACTCTCACTTTGTGCAATGACAAAACATAAGATGAGTTAACTACTTATCAAGTGAGATATTTATATATATATATTTTCATTCAGCTTAGCCCATTATATTTTTTTTATTAACTCACTTATCCTTCATTTTTACTTCACTAACTTCGCAGTGTGGCAGTCAACCAATATGACTCATTCAAACATTAGCCTTTGATTTTTTTTAGTAAATAGCGACCTCTGCTCTCACCAAATTCAATTTTTAGAAGTCGATATTAGTAATTTATATGTAATAGACAATTATTTAATTTTTATTTTTTGTCTGTTGTTTAATTGTGTAATTTTTTATGTTCTACCTAATTCATTTTTAGAATTTTTATGGATTTTTTTTAATCATGATTAGAAGTGTTGCAATTATACACATAAAAATAATATATTTTAAAATATTAATATTGAAGTGTTAAATAAATGTATTGATCATTATTTAAGAACTTTTTTTAAAAAAATATATACAACATAATTCAGATTTAAAGATTAATATACTAATAAATAATTGTGATGAATATCATATGAAACAAATGGTGTTAGTCCAAAAAAATTAAATATGATTATTGTACATTAATCTTTCTTAATTAATTAGAAGAATTTCAGAACATGTGCTGAATTACTTAGAATGTTTTCAATATAGTATGTTGATAATTGTTTTTCCGCATGAGTTAGTGATTGAGTCTTCATGAACATTTAAAAAAATTCGTGTATTTTGTTATAGTAGCATTGTCTTATTATTTAAAATACCAAATGAAACAAATTATCAAGATAAGAAACTAATCATGAAATTCAACAATATATGGTTACTCAATTAGTGCTTTCATTATGATATACGATTTGTTATACATCTTAACATCGATAAATTTACTAAAAATTTATTGATTTATATTTTAATTCCCGCTACCACATAATTCTGGTTTCCAGACATTGTGTATTTGTTTGCTTGAATTTATTGTTCCTTATTTTGCCAAGACCCATAACATGTCAAACATGAAAGTGAATAATAATTTAAAGAGATGATAATATTTATATATTGCAATAACATGTTTAACTCTCACGATAATGATAAAAATAACTTAAAATTAATTTGTTGAAGAACATATCGTCAGGAAGCCAAAAACACAATGTCAACTTTAATACTCAATTTTCAGAGACTAACTGAAACGACCCCGATTTTTTTTTCTAATATCTAAACCATAACTTCTAAATTCCTAAATAAAATAATTTAACATAATCATGAATCCTAATAAATTAACAATTTAAAACTCAAGTGCATAAAATAATTCCTAAATCATCACCTAACCAAAACATCCTAAATTGTCCTTTGAAAAGATCACTAACAATAAAAATAAAGCATAAGAATTATCTAATAAAAATCATTAACATAAATCTTTAAATCTTAAATCTAATAAACTAGTGCGGAAACATAAAGGTCCTCGGGTGTGTACTGCTGCACTCGATCGACTCAATCGTCACCGCCTCCAAAAATCATCAAATCCTACATCATACAAACCTAGTGAGTCTAATGACTCAGCACGTTCTAAACATAGATAACAAATAATACATATACAAGCACATGCATTTAAAAATCCTATTTTTATTTAAAATAGCTTTTGAAAATAAATAAACCATTTTAAAATCCTTTAAAAATCATTCAAGGATAATTAAATCATAAATAGAAAAATCATTTTAAAATAACTTTAAGCATAAATAAATCATTTTAAAAAAAATAGCTTTAATCCTCATCGTAAATCATATATCATAAAAATTATTTTTATCATAAGCTTTCAATCATATATCATTTTGGGTGAAGTTTGATCCTTGAAAGTGACTAGCTTTTATCCTTTGGTCGACTGCAGTCTTAGCTCCACATGGTCCATGGGGGTGTGCACTAGGCTCCACCGTGGAAATACGTTCGTCGGGGCTCCCTCGGGGGCCTTCTCCCATAGACGGGCTCCCTCTGGGGCCTTTTCCCACGTATGGGCTCCCTCTGGGGCCTTCTCCCGTATATGGGCTCCCTCTGGGGCCTTTTCCCCTCACGTTATCCCCACAAAATCATATATCATAAATCATATCTTTTGTCACAGTCAATTCACATCCCTCAAAATATTTTTCATTTTCTTTTAAAATCATAAAATAACATAGCTTTCCAAAAATAACATTTTAAACATTAAAAATTGCACAGCTTTACCATAAATCGTAAAAATACATATTATCATCAAAATCATCATTTTAAATCATAAAATATCATTTAACATGCGTTATGATCCTACGGGACGCTGCCAAGCATTTTAGTATTTTCCTAAGTGTAAAAAGACCGTTTTGCCCCTGGACGTAAAAATTCTCGAATTTATCTTTGTCTCACTTTTAATGACATGAGATTATTTTAAATAATTATTTAAGCTTAAATTAATTTTCTCATATTTTTATTTGGCTTAAATCGATGACTTTTAATTTAATCATTAAATATAACATATTAATGCGTTTTAATCCCGAATTAAACCAAACCTTAATATAAAATTCCCAAATTAAAAACTTAGACTTATAATAATTATTTAAGCTTAAACCTAATTTTTCATAATTTTATAAAGCTTAAAACTAGGCGTTTCAATTAACTTGTCAATTAGCGTTTCGTGAGGCGATTAAATCCCGATTAAATCCAAAACTCGTTATTTTGACCCCAAATTTTAAACACAGCATTTTTAATATTTATTCTACCCTTCCAAGTCGTGAGCCACCCCCGTGGACCCATGGATTCATTTTTTTGTTCTTAAATTTTCGAAATTGACACATATACGAACCACCCGAGCCATCTCCCAATTTACTCGAGCCATGCCCAAGCCACCTTGAGCCAAACCCGAGCCAACCCATCTAGGAACCCTAATGACCAAGCCTAGCCTAAAGAACCAGCCCCTAAGTCGCTCAAACTCACCTGACCAATAGACCCAATTCTGCATGTGTGTGTGTGTGAGCTTCCTTGCACTTCTAGGACTCCTAACCCAACTAGGACACTTCCAGCTGGTTAACCATCGACCCCTCTGGACCCTTACTGACCCTATACCAGTCCCATACCCGAGCCACCCCCAGCCCGAGCCCCTGAGCCACGCACGAAGCCCTGCATCAGCAACAAGGCTCGCTGTCTCCATCTCACGTAGGAGTCCCCTCTCGCATGGAACTCTCTGCCCAAGCCACCACCGAGTCCTATACACCCTAGCCATCCCTGGACCATGTCCAGACCTAGCCCAGACCAGCCCAGCCCAAAGAACCCACGCACGAAGCACTGAACCAGAACAAGTTGCGCACGTTCCCTTGCTGGTTTCAATCACGTTTCATGTTTCGCCCGTGCCACCTGCCAACCCAGCCGCTCCAGCCCCTGGCCCGACCCCTGCCCAACATCCTAGGACCATAAAGGACCAGCCTGGCTCGCGCCCAGGCCAGCTGCGAGCCCCCTTTTCCCAGCCATACAAAACCTGCGCGTGAATATGGGAGGAGTCCCACTTCGGGTGGACTCCTTCCCCAAGCCTAGAACTCGAACCCTAGCCGCCCTAGGACCCTACCTAGCCTTCGAACCTGACCCTGGACAAGCCCCCAACCAGACCCTGGCCAGACCCGTGCCCCATGCAAAGGAACCGAACCACTTGTGTTTTGCACTCACCATGAAACCTACGGCCCTCTTCTCCCCTTTTTTTTTTCTTTCACGGTTGTTCCAGCCTATTTCCTTCTATCAATTTATCATGTTTTAATCATAATCAATCATATTTTACCATGTATTGGCAGCGTGTCCGTTGGAATCAAAAACGATTTCAAAACAAGCGTAAAATCGTAAAAACGTCGAAAATACGTATCATATCGTTAAATAATCGAATACCTATTTTATTCAAGCATAAACAATTAAAACACACATATTATGATTTGTATGATGTTTTAAAAGGGTTTAAGAAACGTGCCTTTGCGTTTATAACGCTCGAATTTTCAATCGTCGGCGAGGAAGGACGAACGGGCAACGAAGAACACAAGCTTTCTTCTCCTTATTTTTTTTTTGAAAATTATCGTGTGTGCTAGGTTTGAATGATTCTCGGCTGATAGAGGTGTTTTTTTATGAGGTTTAAAGACCTAAAAACACTTATTTATAATTTAATTAAAATATTAAAGGGACTTTGGTTTTGGGCTTGCATGCTTAAGGTAATTGGGCCTATTTAAATTAATTAAATTGAGCCCAATAACACTTAATTAATTTAATAATAAAAGTTTATAAAAATTAGTTTCCATAAAATAATATTTTTGATCTTTTAAAACTCCTTGTTTGACAAAAATCGGCTGCCCGGGAAAAATCGAGCTCGACTCGTAAAATAATTCGAACTCCAACATTTTTAGGAAAATTAAATCATTTTTAATCATATTAGGAAGCTTTGCCACTATTTAAATAAAAATACATATTCTTGTCTTAGTCGTTCCCGGTCTCCTTTTCCCTGCCTATTATCGAATATTCGGGTAAAATCCTTAATTTCATGAAAACATGTCACATAATCATTTAATCATGTAAATCATACATTTAATTATATTATAAATATCATGCTAGTATTTAAAATCAATTAAATAAAACAATTAAGTAATTAAAATAATTTTGCATGCATGTGGTTTACGTAGGTTGGTTTTTCGGACGTTACACTAACAAAATATCTCAATGACCCACAATTTGTGGACAAGATAGTAACATCACAATTTTAAATCAAGACGATATTTTCCCCTTTATATGAGGAATTTATGATTGAAAATCGATAATATTAGATATATAGATATTTAATATAAACCTGTTAGATATATAGATATTTAATATAAACCTGTGCGGGCTCATTTAGGTCCACTTTTATATGGGTTGACAAAACTTCAACCCAACCCACTTAAATTGTTTGACGGTGTGGCTTTAGTTTCAATTCACCCAAATCTCAACTCTGGGGACGTGCGCAAGCTTCCACATATGCCCTCCATTGAATTTCTCTGACATATTCACGAATTCCACATGCTGAAGATTGATCAAATGCTCGATGCCCTCCGGCAACTCCTCCATTCGTTCACAATCCCATAAATCCAATCGTACCAGGCGAGGCATGGAATCCTTCTCCACTCTCACACATCTCAACCCTCTTAATTTCCCTAGACACAATGTTTCAAGCTTCTGAAATTTTCTGCTCTTGAAAATCAATTCTTCGCCTTCATATGCAAATATAGCAATCTCTAGGCGTACCAGATTGGGCAAATCTCCAAGGTGTTCTAATGGATCCTCTCTCAGTCTACTCCCCCATAGTCCTAGTACAGCAAGCCCATGAAGCGAATATGCGCACCGAGGAAGCTTCTCCAAACGTCCGCACAGACAAATCATACGAAGAAATGGCAAAGGTAAAGAAGACAAAGAGTGATCCAAATCAATCACCTCATCCTCATTAATGGATGAAATGTCAAGCTCCCGCAGGTTGGTGAGATTCACTAGCGACAAGCAAAGATCCCTTCCATCTTCTCTTCTCAGTTTTGTGATGCCCAAACATCGGAGTTGAGTTAGCATCCCTACTTGTTGCACTATTTTAATGCCATCCGCTTCGTCTGCATCTATCCAACGAAGAGTTTGTAAGGATGTCAAGTAAGATCCTATTTCATACGGCGCCTTACAGCCTTGTGCAACAACTGAGGATGGATTTGTGCTGTCGGACGTTCCTACTAGGATATGCCGAAGTTTGCGAAGCTTCAGAATCTCAACGGGGAATTCTGTCACTTTGGATCGGTCGAGATTTAATGTCTCTAGGATTTGAAGATTTCCGATTGATTTTGGAATGACAGAGATATTTGTTCCACTTAAGTTGAGATATTTGAGGTGATATAGTTTGAATACATCATTTGGGATGCTATCTATTGGAGCTTTTCTTAGACTCAATACCTTCAATATTCTGCAATGCCCCAAAACCTCATGGAAGACGAGTACTGATTCTGCATATTCTGAAAAATCCAACCAAAACAAAGAGCGAAGATACTTTACATTGTATGTCCCTTTAGATCTACTATGAATTGCCATGCGTCGGATCTTATCAGGACGAGTCATGTCCCCTTCGCTAGTTCCTGTAAACAGATTTTGATCTCTAGATTTCAAAATGATGTATTCTCGTAGAATGTCATGGATACGAAACGATAGTGGGGCTCCATCGAGAGATGTTTCTGCTACCCCAATTAGACTTCTGTTGAGAAGCTCATTAAGATAGGTCTCTGCGATTTCTTCCTGTGTCTTTCCATCTTTTGGCTCCACAAAACCTTCTGCTATCCATATACGAATTAACTCCAACTTTGTGAGCAAATAATCTTCTGGAAAGATGCTCAAGTATAAGAAGCATGCTTTGAGATAGTATGGCAAGTCATAATAACTGAGTGACAGCAGTTTGTTCAATCTTTTGAGATAGTCTCCCTGTAATTCAAGACCAATGGTACCCTCAAATATTTTCCAATCTTCAAAATTGTTGTTCTTGGTTGCTAGGAGCCCACCAATCACAACAATTGCAAGCGGCAAGCCCTCGCACCTCTGTAAGATGCTTTTCGAGATTTCGTTTAAATAGGAAGGACATGAGTTTCGTGGAAATGCCTTTCTGTAAAACAATTTTTCCGAATTTTCAGCAGTCAAAGGAGCTAAATTATACAAATGGCCACCGGTCTCGATACAAGCAGCATTGCCTATGTTGTATAAGCGAGTCGTGATGATGATGCGGCCACGAGCATTATTTCTTGGAAATGAATACCTGATGGATTCCCATACATCGACTTTCCAAACATCATCTAGGACAATCATGTAAGTTTTATCCTTGAGAAACTTATAAACATGTTCTTTCATTCCGTCGCCATTCATTGCTTCCAGATTTTCTGGTGGTTGTAGCTTGGCTTCGCTAGTAAGCTGGTTAATCATGTCCCGCAAAAGACGATCTAAGTCGATATTCTCTGAAACAGTAACCCACACATGGCAATCGAAATTGGCGTTTACTGATGAATCATCATAGATCTTTTTAACAAGGGTTGTTTTCCCCAACCCACCCATGCCAACCACTGAAATGACCATAAGCCCATCATCAGTCTGCTTAAGCCACTCGACAAGCTGTTTCTTTGGTTCTTCAATGCCCACAACCTCCTCTTCTTCCAATAGAAGCGCATCACCTCGTGTGTCATACGTTTTACTGCTACTGCTTGACTCTTGATTCTTGAAACCATAAATGTCTTTGAATCTCAGTTGAGTCTTGGCAACATTTTCCATTCTTAACTTGATTTTTCGGAATTCAGATGCAATTTGATGGCGAAGTATCAATTTTTTTACCGAGGCATACATCTTCTTGACGTATCGTTTGTATCCATCTGCATCACAATGTAAATGGGCTAGTTTGAGCATGTATCTTTCGAGGACATCTTCAGTGTCATAAGTGATCTCGCGCACTTTCTTGACCCATTCTTTTAGTTGGGGATCAGTTTCTTCTTTCTCATCAGCAGCTCGAAGGAATGCCCTCATCTGTCCCAATTCATCTCGAATATACACGGCATTGTCTCCGATCCCTCCAAGCAATTCTTGCTCCTGTTGGAGGAAGAGATTAAGCCGATTGAAGAGAAACGATGCCGCACTCTCTGCCATTTTTATTCATTCAACTCCTCGTACATATGTACATTCTTGTTATGCTGCAAGATACAAATATTAAATGGCGCTGCTGCCAAATTATTTAATCGTTTTGGTCAAGGTTTTCACATCGAGATTTTAATCAAAATATGATACCACACAACATAACATGTACTAATTAAATCCAAGAAATCCTAATTTCAATTAAGAGTATTGCTATATATAACAAGATTTATGACACAGATATAGTTTTGATATGTTGTAATCTATCTTGGTCACCTCTATGTCGATCAATAGAGTTTATGGTTTTGCTTATCTAAAACTATAAAAAAAATATTTGAATATATTTGAAATTAATCAATCAACGACATGAATGTTGAGTTAAATTGAAAAGAAAAGAATAATTAAACAAATAATAGATGAACAATGATATTCAACGATGACAAACTAAAAGTTTGATCATGAATGTAAGTATTAAAAACAGAGAAGCTATTATCAATATATATATATATATATATATATATATATGATCATGTAACATATATATATATATAACAACCATATATGTTCTATGAACATAAAAATGTGATATTTAAATGATAGGAGGATAATACAGAAAAAATATATATTCATATAGAAGAATTACACGACTCAAATGGAAAAACGTATTTTAAAAAAATAATAAGAATATAATACAACTAAGAATATGATAGGCTAAGATTTTTAGGACATAATACAAATTGACACAAGGGTGCATAAATTAAGCTACAAATAATGAACTGATCAGTTTCAACGATCAAATGAAGGTATCTTCAGTGGTGGAGTAAAGGACTCACCTGATGTGAAAAAATTGGAGATCGAATTCTACAAAGAAATTAAGAGGAAAATGGTTTGCAAAAGAATCAAACATTATATATATAAGAATTATACCTCAAATTGTGAGATCCATTATTATTCTTTCTTTCTTGGAAAATAAAATCATGTGGTGGGAGAAGAGGATAAGGATTACAAGAAGCAAGAGACCTCAACTTTATATAAATAATACTTCCCTTAGCTAGCTGGAGGGTCGGAGTTGACCCAACTTTCAAGTCTTTCTGTGTGGACTTGTCGTCATCTGGAAATTTCCAAATTTTTAATTTGGAGACTTTTCTGTGTGGACTTGTCATCGTGGAAATTTCCTAATTTATAATTTGGAGAGATTTGTTGCGAAGACGGAGATTTGATGTACCCAAAATTTCGAAACTGACAATTTTCACTCATTTTGTAAATTTGCACCACATTTTTTTGAAATTCATTCAGTCGCCATTAACCTCATTTTTTCGAAAATTTAAAAGGGTACATTTGACCACTTGTTGTCACATGGTATATCAGACTCTGACAATCCATTTAAGTGGCTGATTATGACCATAAAACCAAGTAATGACAGCTTGCAACCCCCCTACCCCTCCCCCTCCCCCTGGATTATTTCACCTACTGCCTGCACGGGTAATGAACCCACCTTCATGTAAAAAAAAAAAAAATTTGACTCAGAAAAATCCGAGCGGTTGGATCGACCCCTGCGGGCGCTCGGATTGGATCGATCCCTGCGGGCACTTGGTCGACTGAACCCCCTTACCCTGCAGCCTATATAAGAAAGATTTGAATTTGGACACGTCATAGACTAATATGACGATGAAAAGATAAATAAGATATCTTTAATTCAAAATTCTATTTTAAAGTAATTTTATTTTAAAATAGTGTAATTTTTGCATCAAATATTATATTCATCTCCAACCCATCTACTTCAAATCTTACTCTAAAAAAAATATTCTAAGAATATTCTTTTTTTAAAATATATTTAAATTATTTCTTATTAATTATTAAATATATATTTCTAATTTTATTAATATAATTATAAGTATCGTTTAATATTTATTTAAATTGTTTAATTTAAATTGTTTAATGATTATTTAAATTGTTTAATAATTATCGTTTAATATTTATTTAAATTGTTTAATAATTATTAAAAATTTATTTAATTGTTTAATATTTTACGAATTGAAACATTTATTATTTAAATGGATAAAATATAATAATACATGACATTGAATTAAAAAAACATAGTACAAATACATGACATTAAATTAAAAAATACATTACAAATACAATTTCAAATATTTGAATGACCATATTCATCCCATAAATGATCAATCAAAGCATTTCGTAATACAAAGTGGGCGTCTTTGTCTTTTATTTTTTTATATCGAGCCAGAAATTCTTGAAATCTGATATGTTCATTGACAACAATTTCTACCACTGGAGTCGGTGCTTCCCTCGCATCTTGAATTGGTGCACTAAGATCACGTTCATCTTCGATTATCATATTGTGCATTATAATGCATGCTTTCATTATATCATGCAAATGATTTTTCTTCCAACCACGGGCGGGAGATGCCACAATTGCAAATCGTGATTGAAGAACGCGAAATGCACGCTCCACATCTTTCCTGCATGACTCTTGTTTCATCGCAAAATAATGCTTCTTTGGACCACGCGGATCATGAATAGTCTGCACAATAGTTGACCATTTCGCAAAAATACTATCAGCTAGATAATATCCAGTATCATATTCTTTGCTTCCAATATTGTAATGAGCTGGAGGAGTAATTCCTTGTGCAAGATTGGAAAATAGACTGGACGACTCTAAAACATTTATATCATTATTGGTTCCGGGTATACCAAAATATGCATGCCATATCCAAAGATCATAATCAGCCACCGCTTCTAAAATGATTGTTGGAGAACCACTACGACCTGCATATTGTCCCGCCCAAGCCGTGGGGCAATTTTTCCACCTCCAATGCATACAGTCGAGACTTCCCAACATTTCAGAAAAACATCGTTGTTTGCCAATATAGAGTAGTCTAGCAACATCATTGGCCGTAGGTGATCTCAAGTACTGCTCAGAAAAAACTTCCACTATAGCTCGACAAAAGCATTGCATACACTGAATTGCAGTCGATTATCCTATTTGGATGTATTCATCAGTAGCATCAGCAGGTAAGGCATATGCTAGCATTCTCAATGCAGCAGTTGCTTTTTGATTAGTCGACAGCCCGAGCCGTCCTAAACTATCACTTCGTTGTATGAAATAAACATCGTCATTCTGTATACCATCTACTATCCGAAGGAAAAGATTCCGAGACATTCGAAATCGTCTACGGAACATTGCTTCATTATATACTGGATTTTCAGCAAAATAGTCGTTAAACAACTTACGATCAGCAATTTCACGGTCGCGTCGAATGAATATGTGACCCGAAATTGAACTTCCATGTGTGACTTCTTTTTCTTGTTGGATGATGTAGGAATCAACCAAATTTTGTTCTCGAGATATAGTTGTCAGTATTGCATTACTTCTGTTTTGGAGATTTTCGAAGAATTGAATATCATCTTCATTATCTGACAATGAATATGAGCTAGACGATATTGCATCAAATTGAAAAGTTGGATTCATTTTTGTGATATGAAGAATGCAAGATTTATGTGTTAGTAGGATAATACAATCCACATTATATAATGGTAGATTTGGAATGGTAGGTGCATTTAGAACGGTAGATGGATTTGGAACGGTAGGTGCATTTGGAACGGTATGTGAATTTGGAAGGTTATGTGTATTTGGAACGGTAGATGAATTTGGGATGATAGGTGCATTTGGAACAGTAGGTGAATTTGGAATGGTAGGTGAATTTGAAAGGTTAGGTGCATTTGGAACGGTAGATGAATTTAGAATGGTAGGTGAATTTGGAACGGTAATTAGATTTGGAAGGGTAGGTGGATTTGGAACGGTAGATGAATTTGGAACGGTATGTGAATTCGGAAGGTTATGTGCATTTTGAACGGTAGATGAATTTGGAATGGTTAGGTGCATTTGGAACGGTAGGTGAATTTGGAATTGTAGGTGAATTTGGAAGGTTAGATGCATTTGGAACGGTAGGTGAATCGGTAGGTGCATTTGGACCGGTAGGTGCATTTGAAATGGTAGGTGGAATTTCTACTATAAATATACTCCTGATTGTTTGAATGAATTATCAAACATTACAAATCATACTCCAAATAATATATTTCTTCAAAGAAAATCAATGGACTCCAGTAGCCGAACATCTAACTACTCTATCGAAGAAGATAAGCTATTATGTCATGTTTATCTTGACGTCTCGCAAAATCCTATCATCGGTATAAACCAATCCAAACATCGATTTTGGAGTCGTATTGAAGAAGCTTTCAATGGCAGCAGATCGAATAACATGTAAGAATGCAATAGAAGATCAATGCAATGTAGCATGCAAGTTATCCTCCGTGCTGTTAGAAAATTATGTGGCTGTGTAAGCATAATTGAAAAGCTGAAGCCGAGTGGCGCATCCGAGGAAGATATGGTAAGTCTTTAGTTTTAAAATATTCTAGATACGCTAACTTTCTTTTTATACGGGTTGGATATTTTTGTGCAGTTGAACCGAGCAAAAGACTTAATGATGCAAGATAAAAATTTCAGTCGAGGATTCAAATTTGAACACGTGTGGTCTATCATGAAAGATTGGGAGAAATTTTCGGCCAACGACAGTGCACCGATACCACTATCAAAACAACATGTCACAAATTTGGATTCGTCACAATCAGATAATCAAGATCCGGAATCTCCAATGTCAGGTTCTCAAGGAATAGATTCATTTTCAATTAATTTAAGTAGTGATGAAAATGCATGTGGAACTCCATCTCAGCGACCACTTGGAGTGAAAAAATCCAGATTAAAGAAAAAAAGAGAAGAAAATGTATCAGATTTAATTTCTACGATAAAGGAAGGTCATCGCGATTTTATCAATGTACTACAAAAGGGAGCTACCGATATGCAACAAAATTATGATATTAAGCTGTTAATGTTGCAAAATGAACAAAAAAAGCTAGAAATTTGTCAACAACAAATAGCATTTCAAGAGGAGAATAAATTTTTATACATGGATCTGACCACAATTGGTGATCCAGAAATGCGTCAATTGGTTCAAAATGAAAGAGCAAGAATTATGCAGAAAAGAGAGGAAGAACGTCGTCAACGTGAAGGCAACACATTTGGAAAATTTTTTGGTGATTTTGGAGGATCTGGATCTANCAAAATATTTTTTTATTTAATATATTAATTAAATGCTTTTAAATCATTTAAAATATATTAAAGAATTCATATATTATTAAATATATTATTTATTAAATTAATCATAATTTAAAAATAATAAAAAAGTAAATAAAAAAATTTTTTTAAAAAAATACAACACCTTGTGTCAAATTTTGACGCAGGGTGCCTCCTGCGTCAAATTTGACGCAGGAGGCGCTGGGCGCTATTTTGGAATGGTTGGAGAGCATAGGACAGCAAAATAGCGTGAAATGCTATTTTCAAGTCTCGGTTGGAGATGCCCTAATTGAGTTGGAAGCAACCACGACCGTAGTAAAATTGTATTGTCTCAATTTAGACTTTTGAGACGCGACTCTTAAGCTCTGATCTTGCTTATTGATGGTACGAGGGTGTCTATAAATACTAACATTTAAGGTCCTAAGCACACAACTCATCAGAACAATAATACACTATCTATAGTGAGTTGACGTACTCAGAAAGATTAAAATTGGAGAAAATCATAATACTTACAATCATTCAATGGCTAAAGATAATTGTGAAGGTCACGGATTTTGTAAGCATGCAAGCCAAATGCATCTAAATGCATGCATATGTTCCGAAAATTTGAAGACATAAAAGCAAGCGACTTTAGTCCTCATAGCTTGTTGAAAGCTCTTCAAAACGAGACACAAACCTAGGGTCTCTATCTGATAGTATGCTAGCTTGAACTTTATTTAATCGTACGATATTATTCATGTATAAGTTGTTTTTCCAGATCATAGCTCATGCGTACTAGTAAGAAGTACACAGATTTTGCGAGTCTATCTACAATTACTCATATATCATCACGACTTTATCTAGACTTTGGTAAACCGACTACAAAGCCCATTGAAATATATTCTCATTTCCATTCTGGGATTTCCAATGGTTGAAAAAGTCCCTCGGGTCTTTGATGTTCAGCTTTGACTTGTTGGCACACGAGACACTTAGAGACAAATATTGCAACGCCTTTTTTCATTCCACTCCACCAGAAGTTTTTCTACAAGTGTCTGTACATCTTGGTACTACCGAGGTAGAGTGAAAATTGTGACTTGTGTGCCTCAGACGTCACTTCTTGTAGAAGATTATCAATGTCAAATACACACAATCGTTCTTTCATCGACATAATTCCTTTGTCATATGTAGATCTGATGATTTTCCTTCTTTGATATGTCCTTTCAGCTTCATCAAGACGGGATCTCGATCTGTTTCCGCCTATTTATTATATATATATTTTTTTATCATATTAATCAATGTATAGAAACATGATTTTCCAGAGAACTTTAATATTTGGTATCAGAGTCCTGATATCCCTGCCTTGCATATATATGTTTTTCATTTTTTCTGAAAATCTAATTTCATGAACTTTTCGAATTTTTTCTCTCTTTTTTTGAATGTTTGTGTAAAAACGCATGAATTTTAAATATCATAATATCAAGTAATTTACTTAGGAATTTTTTAAATATAATTGGTAAGAGAACTTTGTTATCGGTTCAAGTTTAGTTCTACGAAGTTCACTGTTAAATCTTAAAGTTGGTACTTTGTTTCTGAAATTTTGATTTGAAATAAGCAAAAAATTTTGAGAGTATAAATGAGATGTAAGTGGTTTATGATATTGAGAGATTGAAGAAAATGGTTGAATATGATGTACAAGCACACGGGAATTCGATAAGCTCTTTCAGTTTTTCAAAGATTTTAAGAAATGAAGATAAACACAAGTTGTCGGCAATTTTTTTAGATTTTTACGAATTTTATATATTATAAAATGTAATTAAAAAGTGTCGGCCATTGAAAAAGCCAATCCCTCCAAATAATTGTTCTACCCAATGCTCAAATAACGTGAAATGTGTCCATTCCATGTTAAAATGGAAGACTACTTTAATCTCATTTTTTTAATTTTACATATTATAAAATTTAAATGGAAAGGGACAACCCAACTACTTCAAATTGGCACGATTACGGTCTGAAAATTGCCATGAAAAGTTGCCTGAATTTCCGCTGTTTTGGATTGATTTTGCTTGATTATTTCCATTAAGGTTCCGGGTTTTGGCATCGGAAACATTTGGAGTTAAGACCAATACTTTTCTAATGGCATTAAGTGAGATTAAAATAAGTGTTGAATTTGAAATATTCTGAAAATATTGGAAATAATTTTCGATTGAAAATAATGATAATGATAATTTTGAATTGGAATTATATTTTAAAATTTCAAGTTAAATTCAATTTCCAATGCATGTTTAGAAATTAATTTTGCATGTTATATATTACGTCGAATATTACGAATATTTATTTGATATGGACATGCAAATTTAATATTATGATTGCATTTACCTTTGAAATTTTAAATCCAAATTAAGTATTATCCTACGGAGTTCTTCACATACTAGTTTGTTAACGATAGGTCTTAGAGCCCACTAATCTTCTTGGAAACACTGCTGTGTCTAAGGAGTTTGATTTTTAAAGAGATTTTAGTCCTATCGTAGGAGTACTATTGAAAATATTGATTGTGTTATTAAATAATTATTATACAAAAGTAAGAGGAAAAAAAAGAAAAAAAAAAGAAAGCCATTTTAGAACTAGCTAGAGTTCTTTTTTAAAATCATTTTTAGCCCATGTGATACGCCTGCAAAGAGTAAGTCCATCTTCGATAGAGAGAAGAGCCAATTCAATACGAGAATCCTTAGCCAAGAAATCATTAAACTCTAAGACTGGTTGTCTGCATGCCCTCGTATTAATCCACTATTCCATCCAACATTTCATCGGATTCCACGAGTTCTTACCTCCAAGTCCTCAAATGATTCTTCGTGATAGTTTCTGTATTTAACTTTATGATCAACATCCAAAAATGCAAAATTAAATGTCTCATTCTGCATAATGCATGCATTTTCAATTTCAGTTTGAATAAATACGTAATTTTAATGTATACATATCTTAATTCATATAATATTGAATACAACAAATTATTTTTTACATTAGCATGCAACAAGTTGCTTTAGAACCATGTCGGCTTCAGATTCAGGATTTGGTGTGCCACGTACGTTTGCCTTTTGGATAAATGGCAACCTTGTCTCAATTGCTTCGCATCTATGCCAATTGCTACTGTCTAAAAAATAATAATATATATTAAGAAATATTAGTATGTCTTCATAATATTTATGCTTTATAAGTAAGAAATGTAGAGATCCGACATACATTTCAATCGTGGTGAAGGGCGTGCAAGAGCAGACGATAGAACGAGTAGCCGGTAAAGACTCCAATTTTGATAGTATTTTTTGTGTTCATAATTTTCGACAACATTGATATAAACAATCTCTCGTGTGATGGTGTACATTCATCATGCTCCTATTAATTTGTTTGCTAGAATAGTGATTTTTTTATACGTTTTTAGGCATATTTTATCGAGAAAATAAAATATTCTCTAACACGACATTATATTTGTCGACAGTGGTCGTTCTTGTTTCTTTGAGTTGTTCATGCTCCCTGAGATATGCAATTGTCCCCAAAATGTACTGCTTTTTAAAGAAACGGTTCAGTAATTGTTTCTCAACCAGCTAGACACAACTTGACCAATGAAAAATGGTTTTTCAAGTGCGGAAGGATCTGACTAGACTAGTGAGTTAGTATATATTCACTTGCGTAGTATTTTAATAAACCCTGCAGATGTATAAATAAAGCAAATAATAAGCAGCTGTAAATAAAAAACACAAGATATATAGAAGTTCGAAGGAAAAAATTTTGTACGTCTCCCCTTCTTCTACACTCAAGGAAGAAAATCACTAAAAGACTTTCGTTAGGGATGACAATGAACACGGACCTGTATTAAACTCGCCTTGTTTGGGGCTGGTTAGACCCAGTGAAGCAGGTCAGAATGGGTCCTGGTATTTAGTGAACCCGCTTTGGACCCTTCCCGCTTTTTATATGTTATCTATATATTTATATGAGTATACATGTATAATTTAATTATAATTTTAGTTATACTGAATAATAAATACATTAATTTCTAATTTTATTCAAAATACTTTATGATTGAAATAATTGTATATTATGATATTTTAATATAAAAAATATACAATTATGAATTTTTTTTGTTATTAGTTGAATATAAATTAATCATTTTTTTTGTTACTAAATATTATTAACATAAAGATGAAAAATATGATTTATTAATTTTTAATTGTTTTATTATCGTGTAGTGACTACTGTTAAAAATTATAATTTTGTTAAAAAATTAAAAAATTTATCGGGCCCAACCTGTATTGGACCTGCTAGATGGGAGACAGGTTTAAAGTGAGGCTAGGCTGGACCTAGGTTTGGCAAAATCCAACCAAGACTTGTCTTGTTTTCATCCCTAACTTTAGTTTTACAACACTTTGTAAGAACTAACTTCATTTATATAACTTATCCAATGCATACATTGAAACTCTTAGTATCATCCGCTACACAAATACAAACATCAATTGTCTATTGAAGACTAGGTTTAGACATATCCAAAACACAATTCTATTGAACTCAATCTTCTTCAGTCTTGTGTATTGCCTTTATATGCTTGACCTTTTTCAACGGTCAAAATTTTTTCAACGATCGGTATTGGTAGCCAACATAAAGGCAAGTTATTTTTTGTCTTCTTTTCCTTTGCAATCTCCGAAATTAATGCTCATTGGCCACCCAACTCACACGCCAGGTGAATCGGCCACCCAACTCACCCGATTTACCTGGCTATCATCATACCGGACTTTGAAATAACTCGATATTGTTTGTTATCGTCAAAACGGAAACATTTCAATCTAACACCTATTATATGCATATTTGATTTTTAGTTTATTGAGAGAAATAAAAAAAAAACTAATTAGTTTAATTATATAAATCATTTGTCTGTTTATTTACAAGAGTTTAAAACTCAAGACAAAATTATGATTTCGATTTATAGTATTATATGTGTTCCATCGAAGGTTTTTTATTTTTAGGAACCGAACCCGTTGATTTTAATAATTATGGTCAATATATAAACAAGCAAGTCCAAAAACAATAAAATTAATGAATTTTTGACACTTGATAGATCCAAAATAAGATCTAATAATCATAGTTTACCTTCTTAAATTTCATCTTATCTGGTAGCATAACACAATATGATATTCTTGATTCAGTAAACAAAAAAAAATATTTTGGAGAAAAAAATAAGAGTTTGCAGTCACAGTGGCATAACCAGAGTTTAGAATCAGATAGAAAAATAAATAAAATTTTCTGGTAATTAAAATTTAGAGGTGTCAAAATGTGACACGACCCGTCAACCCGACACGACCTAACACGAAAAAAATCAGGTTCGGGTTGGGGTTTTTCGGGTTTGGTCGGGTTCGGGTTGGGTGTGTTCGGGTTAGTGCTAGGTTGGACAGGTTTCGGGTTCGGTCGGGTTGGGTCGCGGGTTCACCCGAAAACTTTTTTTTTTGAAAATATTACCTATATTTTTATATATTGTATGTTTGAACAAAATTTATTGTATATTTATATGATAAATTTTCATCATTTAATATTTATTTGTATTTTTTTATTTTTTTAACAATTGTTTATTTGATTTAGTAAATATACTTTTAATTTTCGACCATTAAACTTTCAAATTTAAATCAAAAATTTTGTTATTATGTGTTTAAATTAAAATATTACTATTTTTTTTTATTTTTTCGAATTTTTTTCATTAATTTTTTTAAAGAAAATAAAATAAAAAAAATTCGGGTTAGGCGGGTTAGACGGGTTGAGTCGGGTTAGACAGGTTCGTGTTCGGGTTGGGGGCGTTCGGGTTGCTTCGGGTTCGGGTTGGAAAAAAAAAATTCGCGGGTTGACCCGAAACCTGACCCACCCGACCCGATTGACACCCCTATTAAAATTTAATATTTTATTATTTTAAATTTTATTTTAGTAAAAAATTAAATAATGTAAAAATAAATTTTTTTAAAAAAAAATTCTTGATAAGCAAAAGCCTCTTCGCCTCTATAATGGATATGCCCATGTTTATGTATTTTCTATATATATTTTTAACACAAAATTTTTGTGAGACGGTCTCATGAGTCAATTTTATGAAACCGATATCCTATTTAGGTCATTCATGAGAAAATATTACTTTTTATGACAAAAAAATTATTTATTATTGTAAATATAAGCATGGTTAAATGGATAAAGATATGTGAGACCGTTTCACAATAGACATACTAATTTTTAAATAGTTAAATATGAAAGCACCTTGGGATATATATAATTTCGCTGGAAATTTTCTTGTTCAATGGAAGATCGAATGATAATATTTTTATTAATTAACCAAAACAGTCATTTTTTCTTATGCCCGATGAAAAGTTCTCCAAAATTTGTCGATGACTAGATGCATATTATCCATGGCCGATATTTTATTACATGGGCTTTCCGATGTAGTATTCACTTGCTAGCATATCTCATTCATCAAAATTTGTAATGAAAAGTTGGGGTTTGCTGAGTTGTAATACTTTATTGTACTTGTGTAATTTGCTTTGAGTTTGAAAGTGTTTGAAAAAAAATTTAGGAAGCATTTCATAGATTTTAGTTAGGTGGAAGTGCTCCGATCGAGTTGTTTGTGGATTCTAACTTCTGCTTCAACTTCTGTAATTTTTAACCAAAAGCAAGAGGTAAGATTGACATGTTTTTTTTCTGCTTTTAATTTTTTGTTAATGATTTCAAGTTAAAATTTGACATTTAGATCTTTAAAAAATTTATCATACTCCACAATTACTCTTAATTTTTATAAATATTTTTGGAGATTTTTTAAATGCTAAATTTTATTTATATATCAGTTTTTAAAAGTTTCGAATGAAACTCTTAAAATTCAAATCATGTTTTATTACAAGCATTTATTTTTTTTGCATTTCTAGAATTTTTTTTTTCTACATATTTTTGTGAATTTATACAAATTTTTTCATGTTTTTTTTATTAATATTATATAAACTTTCAAACATTCATGTTATAAAAAGATAAATTATTTGATACAAAATATTTGAAATGTAATAATAATAATAATTATATAAATAAATTGACAATATGATGTGTGTACCAAAATTTAGATAATTAAAAAGATAAATGTTGTATAGACTAAGAATAATATTATTGTCATTTTACTAAAAATTAAGCTTGGATTGTTACGAGAAGTTGTAAAATAAAAATCTTTTAGTGGATTATTTCTTAACTTGAAAAAGGTGTGACGTATGAGTATTTATCTCTGAACATCCATAAATATATGTCATCTTTATATCACTTTACATTATTATTGTTCACATATCGGTTGTTCATTGTTAACTGTTGCTTTCCTTCAAACATATAAGTTATCAGTAGTCGAACCATAGTGTTACCGCACTTATTTATTTTTCAGTGGTCCAGTGAAGCTACCTATTCAAGAATTTGTTTTAACATCCTAAAAAATGTTAGGGACAACTCAAGTTTATCAAAGTTTTTAAAATAGTTTATTCACCTTTCTCTAAACTCTAATTCGATCCCAACAGAAGTGCTCAAATTGCTAATGTCTTGAGAAATGAAAAAAAATAGCAAAAAATTTAAAGATACGAGATTAAAACTAAAATTTGACTGTTTAATCAAAATTGCAATGAAACAAAAATATAAATTGAAACTCCTCAAAAATGAGTGTGGTCATATCCAATAGTCTCCAAATCATATTTTCCGGATTCATATATGAATTTTGACTTTCACAATATGAATAATGGCGCATGTTGGAATTATAAAGATTAATACACTAAATCATGTAATTAAATAATTTTATTTTCATTTGAAGTTGATTTGTTTCATTCTGAACTTGCTCATGATCAGATAAAAAATATCATATACAAACAAGAAATGATTAAAGAAAATAGATTAAAATTTTGGCTAGATTTTTAATTAATACAATTTAATTTGTTTATTGAATCACACCTGAATAATTTTTTTCTAAAGTAAAAAAAAGAAGCCATTTTAGTCTATGTGAGACGCCTGCAAAGAGTAAGTCCATCTCCAATAGAGATAAGAGCCAATTCAATACGAGAATCCTTAGCCAAGAAATCATTAAACTCTAACACTGGTTGTCTGCATGCCCTCGTATAATCCATTATTCCATCCAACATTTCTTCGGATCCCACGAGTTCTTGCCTCCAAGACCTCAAATGATTCTCCATTTCTTCATCGTCGGAGAACGCCACGGTTCCGCTCCACAGGGTGTTGTCGTAAGCTATAATTCCTCCAACCTTGATCAATTTCAATAACTCCTCGTGATAGTTTCTGTAGTTAACTTTGTCAGCATCCACAAATGCAAAATCGAATGTCTCATTCTCACCCTGCATGCATATTCATTTTCAGTTTTAATAAATACAAAAATATTAGTGTATAAATATTTTAAATCAAACCAAATTAATTTTTACATTAGCAACAAGTTGCTTGAGAACAATGTCGGCTTCAGATTCAAAGTACTGGATTTTGTGTGCCATGTTTGCCTTTTGGATAAATGGCAATCCGGTCTCAAATGCTTCGCTATCTATGTCAATTGCTACTATCTAAAAACAATAATACATAGTAATAAATCTTCATAATATTCATGTTTGATAAACAAGAAATATAATATAGAGATCAGCTCAAAAAAATAAATTAAATTACGCACTTTTCCATCGTCGGGAAGGGCTAGAGCAGACGATAGAAGCGAGTAGCCGGTAAAAACTCCGATTTCGATAGTCTTTTTCGCGTTCATGATTTTCAGCAACATTGATATCAACAATCCCTCGTCTGCCGGTACATTCATCATGCTTCTGCTCAATTTATTACATAATCAGTGAATAATTCTTTTACATTTTTGGCATATATTTAATCGAGAAAAAACAATATATTCTTACACGATATTATATTTGTCGATCGTCGCCATTCTTATTTCTTTGAGTTGTTCATGCTCCCTGGGATATGCACTTGTCTCCAAAATGTACTACAGTTTTTTTTAAAAAAAATTAGTGAGTTAATTACTATATATGACTGACATGCAAAGGTAACATTTGTATCTAAGTTTGAAGCCAATTAATCAAGAAATAACAAAAAAAAAAAACTGAAATTTTTTACGAGTATTTATCTCTTCATGTCATATTCCTGTGAGATAAAAAATCATTCATGATTTCGAATAGAAAATTCTCTTAAATTTTGGAATAAAAACTTTAGAATAAGATAGGTTCTATAAATAAATAGCTGAGAATTATGATTAATATAATTGTGGGAAAGCACACAATTAGTAAGGGAAATGTAACCTTGGAAAGAGCACGGCTCTGCAGAATGGTTGCCATATAATTTTCTCTCATTGTTTGAATACATAAGAGACAAGCATGAGATCCTGAATTATTATTATTATTATGTGCATGAAACTTCAATTTATAAAGATCTTAATTGCCCAAAAAAAAGAAAAAACAAAACTAGAAATAAATGCACCAAACAACCTTTAACCATCACATTAATTGCATCTTTTGCGTTCATATGACATAAATGCTAACAACCATCTGCAATTATGGATATGACTGAGTCCACTTTCAATATATAAATAATAAATAATAAATAAATATATAAATATATATATTTTGATATGTAGTTCAGAGATCGTGTCCGTTAAGAAAGTGATATTCATCTGTTGAGTGTGATGAAACATATTCGAATCTTACATTTAATAGGTAAGTGTCATCTCATTGGTGAATACGGTATGTGGCATCGTATCAGAACTAATATATGTGTGTGTATGACTGGTTTATTACCAATAAGTATATACACACACTTATATATCATAAATATATAAGCGTCATCAAGAATCAAACTCTGGTGTGTGGCACGGCACACCCGCACGGATATGTCCAACGTGAGTCGTGTCGTTCCCATACGCAAGCCGAGTCATTTCGCTAAAGCAACGCACAGACACCCTCACAAGCGTCAACTTTGCAAGGAAAATGCATCTGATACGCCAAGAAGTTATTGAATTTTCTTATTATTGTGCGGCTTGTGTTGATCACTAACGCCTTGTATTGTCTGGCGTGTTTGTCAATTATAATATTGTTATATTTATTGATTGTGATATGTCGATCACTTTTGCTGAATATGTCGTGAAACTTGTTATAAACCATTTAATGGTCCAGCAAACTAGTTGCTAGGTATGGAGGGTTCGCAAGATAGTTGAAATTTTGTGCCAAAAATTGACAATTGAGGCAGCTCAAATTTCTCTGTGAAACAATTTCCTCCAAGAAAATTGGTGTGCATTTATTTGACACGTACATAGGAGCTTTATAAACTATCTCGGTTTTATTCATCCCAATTAGCTCGAGAGAGCAAATATATATAGAGAAGAAAAATATTGAGTGTTGAGTGTTTTCTTGTGTGAGTTACATAAATTGTTTTCTCAGTAATATTCGGGGTCGGGATTGTGTGAGTTTGAGTGTTTTGTTATAAGCACTTGTAATATTTTTTATGTTAAAAAGATTTGCAGTAGCTCTGTGCATGGACATAGCCTATATTAGATTAACCACATAAATTTTTGTGTTCTAGTTGATGGTTTTTTCCGCAAGTTTTTCGGTATTATATTATGGTCATGATCCGACGTAATCCCTATACCAACTCCCATCTAAGCGGGTAATTTAAAAATATATATCTAGTGATATAATTATGATAACTAAAAGAACTAAATATTGTCTGGTTATTTTTTTTTAAACATATGTGAAGCCCAATTAAGTTATGACAGAGGACATTCCCCTATGCGGCATGGACCCAGGATAACGTCTCGTGAGCTAAATTTTATTTGAAAAAAATCCTAAAAAATATGTGGATGAAGATGTTTTTTATATTATTTTTATAGTATATATGTACTTTTTAAAATAGAATTCATGTTAATATAAAATTATATTGAAATAGATTCATTGTTGAAATATTAGACTTGAGAGAAAATATATATATTGAAGAAGAATTTAATTAGAATGCTAAGTCATATACAATTTTTGTAGAATCCAAAATCAGTACACTTAAAACCCATGCATTGTTTAATTGTCAAATCATTTATTTAATTTAAAATGAGTTTTAGCGATGCATGCTTTATCCAAATGCATTATTTTAAATTTATTATGTTTATGTGATGCACGTTAAACGTTTTCTTGAGTTTCATGCGATTATTCGATGTGGGATCGAGGAAAAGAGACCAATGACAATTTTGATAATTTTTAAATGTGGTATTTTATTTTTTAAGTTAAGGTTGGGCATATTAATTAATTTAATAAGTTTCAGCATTTTAAAAGCCTAAATTATTTATTTAAGGGATTTAAGGATTTTAAAACTTTTAAAGTTTAGCAAGTGTGCATTTTATTTTAAATTAGGGGAATAGGCTTAGTAGTGAGAATTAACATTTTAATTAGCATTTTCAATTAATATTGTTAATGGTATAATTAAGCCATTTAATTCTCTAATTAAACCTAAAACTCATGCACACACACTTTTACACACACTAATACCGATATCACACACACACACACATTTTATTCCACAATTCAGATTTTTATTTTGAGAGAAACCTAGGGTTCTTCCACCATAGAGCAGCCGCCCCTTCCTCTGAATCTTTCCAGCAAAATTTTGTTGATTTTATTGCAAGAAAACCGTTCCACGAGAGTCCCGGATCAACCTCGCATCTTTCCCCGCTTCGGTGTCGTCGTTCGGTAACGTTAAAAATTTAAAGGCACGTATATTCTATCTTTTTTCCTGCGTCGATCATGTCATAGTATGTGTTGCATTGTTTTATGCGCAAAAATCTATGTATTATGTGCAAGTTGGGCAGAAACATGTTGGATCGATTTTGAAACGTTTTTAGATCTAAAATCTCAAAATTTACCGTTCTTTTGAAAACTGTGATTTTTCGGTTGTGATTTTGAGAAATCTTTCAACATAAAAATTGTAGAACTTTTTGATACCTTTGATTTGATATAAAATTCAAAATATTTGGATGAAACTTGAGTGAGTTATAATCTTTTTCGTGGGACTGCTCAAACTGCGTTTTTTCTGGAATTATGTTATGGATGTGTTCTCGAGGCTTTATTGTTGCAGGCTTCGTTGGGGATCGATGGGTGATCATTGCTGCATTTAGGTATGCTTAGTATGATGTTGGGTTGGTATTTGGTATGCCGGTTAGTGTCGATAGGCACTTGAATTCATTAGAAGTCGTAGGAAACGATTTGGTGTCAATTTCCGTGTTTTTTTGTTGTATTGTGGCGTAGGTTGGATGTCGTTGCTTCGAGGTGTTTGTACCAGTGGTGTCAATGTAGTAGCATCCTAGGATGGGTCTCGGGGTGCCGGTTCATAGTCCGTACAATAACGTACCGTGTTTTTTACTACTTAAAATTTGCGGAAAAATTAAAAATTTTCTTAAGTAAGTCGTGAACCTTCAAAATCCGAATAAAATAAACCGTATGCTACTAAAGTAGTTGCAACAAAAGTTCTAGAAATGAACTTTGACAAACGTATTTGCTTAAAATCTCGTAACCAGTAGCTAAAATCAGAGCATTAGACATTTCATAAAAACTTAAAAACTTGGGCGGTCCTCGGGTCTAGCCTCCTGCTCAGTCCAAGCCTGCTCCTTGTTCCCCACCCCTAGTCTCCTCGAAATCATCCTCACCTGCATCGATCAAGTCTAGTGAGTCTAAAGACATAACACGTATAAACTGGAAGGTAGCAAATACTACGTCATAAAACTACATGCATCTTCAAAATAGGACGTACATACTATAAAAATGAACTTGAACTTGACAACATGAGCATACTTGGAACTTGAACATAATAGCGTAACATAGATGTGCCATGGTCATAAAACTTTCGTAAACATACTTGCATCTTACATACTTAGGCATATATAACATAATTTTGCGTAGAGACATGTTTCAAAGCATGTGACCCATACATAAAATTGCCTGATCAGACTAAACCACAGTACTGGGCTGACAGGGAAGATCCACTGCCACATACATGAGATCCCCGTTCATAATTTAACGGATGGATTGGTCCCTGGTCATGCTTTACCGCTTTCCAATGCTGATCTAAACCCGGTCATGCTTTATCGGGGTGGAGAGGTCCTCGGCCATGTTCACCGACTTCTAAACCCGTTCATAGTTGGAGAGGTCCCCGGACAAGTTCTCCGGCTTCCAAACCCGTTCATAGTTTGGTCACAAGACATTTAGCATACCTCTAAATTTTAAAAATACTTTCTTTTTGCACGTCAACATACTTACTGGGCATTGAGGGATTCGTTGGATCTCGCTTGGGGACACTGCTGCAACATACTAGCATGAGTTTAAATACTTAACTTGCATAACTTAGACGTAGGTACTCGAGCTCACCACCGAAGTAAATAAATAGCGTATGACATTCTAAATCTCTCGGGACTTGACCTCGTTTAATCGTCGTACTAAACCATGCCATAAATCCCAAAGCAATCAATATAATTTTACCCAAAACTGGAGTACACGGACCCCGTGCTCGGGTCCGTGCATGGGTCCGTGTAAGTACTGTAAAATGCGAGTGAAGAAAAGAGAAGGCATGGACCCCGTGCCTAGGTCTGTGTAGGGGTCTGTGTAGACACTGATTTTTGACACTTCGGAAGGAACAAAGGCACAAACCCCGTGCCAAGGTCCGTGTAGGGGTCCGTGTACCTGCGGGAGAAGAAAACCAACGAAATTTTCTGTACATGTGCTGCTTAACATTCTAAACTCGATTGTACGGACTATGAACCGGCACCCCGAGACCCATCCTAGGATGCTACTACATTGACACCACCGGTACAAACACCTCGTAGCAACGACATCCAACCTACGCCACAATACAACTCAAAACACTGAAATTGACACCAAATCGTTTCCTATGACTTCTAATGAATTGAAGTGCCTATCGACACTAACCGGCATACCAAATACCAACCCAACATCATACTAAGCATACCTAAATACAGCAATGATCACCCATCGATCCCCAACAAAGCCTACAACAATAAAGCCTCCAACATGATCACCCTAGGTTATGGATGTGTTCTCGAGGCTTTATTGTTGCAGGCTTTGTTGGGATCGACGGGTGATCATTGCTGCCTTTAGGTATGCTTAGTATGATGTTGGGTTTGTATTTGGTATGCCGGTTAGTGTCGATAAGAACTTGAATTCATTAGAAGTCGTAGGAAACGATTTGGTGTCAATTTCCGTGTTTTGAGTTGTATTGTGGCGTAGGTTGGATGTCGTTGCTTCGAGGTGTTTGTACCGATGGTGTCAATGTAGTAGCATCCTAGGATGGGTCTCGGGGTGCCGGTTCATAGTCCGTACAATCGAGTTTAGAATGTTAAGCAGCACAAGTACAGAAAATTTCGTTGGTTTTCTTCTCCTGCAGGTACACGGACCTTGACACGGGGTCCGTGCCCTTGTTCCTTCCGAAGGGTCAAAAATCAGTGTCTACACGGACCCCTACACGGACCTAAGCACGAGGTCCGTGCCTTCCCTTTTCTTCATACGCATTTTACAGTACCTACACGGACCCATGCACAGACCCGGGCCCGGGGTCTGTGTACTCCAGTTTTGGGTAAAATTATATTGATTGCTTTGGGATTTATGTCATGGTTTAGTACGGTGATTAAATGAGGTCAAGTCCCGAGAGATTTAGAAAGTCATAAGCTATTTATTTACTTCGGTGGTGAGCTCGAGTACCTACGTCTAAGTTATGCAAGTTAAGTATTTAAACTCTTGCTAGTATGTTGCAGCAGTGCCCCCAAGCGAGATCCAACGAATCCCACAACGCCCAGTAAGTATGTTGACGTACAAAAAGAAAGTATTTTTAAATTTTTGAGGTATGCTAAATGTCCTGTGACCAAACTATAACGGGTTTGGAAGCCGGAGAACGTGTCCGAGGACCTCTCCAACTATGAACGGGTTTGGAAGTCGGTGAACGTGGTCGAGGACCTCTCCACCCCGGTAAAGCATGACCGGGTTTAGATCAGCATTGGAAAGCGGTAAAGCATGACCAAGGACCAATCCACGCGTTAAATTATGAACGGGGATCTCATGTATGTGGCAGTGGATCTTCCCTGTCAGCCCAGTACTGTGGTTTAGTCTGATCAGACAATTTTATATATGGGTCACACGCTTTGAAATATGCCTCTACGCAAAATTATGTAATGTATGCCCAAGTATGTAAGATGTAAGTATGTTTACGAAGGTTTTATGACCATAGCACGTCTATGTTACGCTATTATGTTCAAGTTCCAAGTACGCTCATGTTGTCAAGTTCAAGTTCATGTTTCTAGTATGTACGTCCTATTTTGAAGATGCATGTGGTTTTATTATGTAGTACTTGCTACCTTCCAGTTTATACGTGTTATGTCTTTAGACTCACTAGACTTGATCGATGCAGGTGAGGATGATTTCGAGGAGACTAGGGGTGGGGACCAAGGAGCAGGCTTGGACTGAGCAGGAGGCTAGACCCGAGGACCGCCCAAGTTTTTAAGTTTTTATGAAATGTCAAATACTCTGATTTCAGCTACTGGTTACGAGATTTTAAGCAAATACTTTTGTCAAAGTTTATTTCTAAAACTTTTGTTGCAACTACTTTAGTAACGTACGGTTCATTTTATTCGGATTTTGAAGGTTCACGACTTACTTAAGAAAATTTTTAATTTTTCCGCAAATTTTAAGTAGTAAAAAGTACGGTACGTTACAGTTTTTTTACCATTTCAATGATTTAAATACAATCAATTATTCATAATGAATAAAATTTTATTTAATTAATTATATACATGTGTTTGAACAATTAAATATTCCTATTTTTATTTTTAATGAATGTTAGGTATTTATATGTCTTGGTGATGTACTTTAAGTCAACTAAAATTCAAAAGTTCTAGAATTTTGCAAACACGTTCTTCCAGTAGATTGTGTTTAGCAGACCTCTCGTGTACTTTGTAATTTTAGAAGAACTGATTTGGGTGTACCAAACTAAAAAAGACAACATTCACTAAATATTCAGAAGTCTTCTAACATCTACTGAATTTTATTTTTAGTCGTTTAACAATATAATATATGTTTTCTAAAAATATGAAGAAATTCTATCAATAAATTAGATAATCAGATAATGTTCAAAGAAACAAAAAAAAAACATTTTGGTCACTGAATGTAATGTCGCATAATTTTATTGTTGCATACTATATTTGAAATATGACGAATGATACGTGACATCCAGTACTATTTTATGGCATCTGACGGATGGATTATACCCGCTAAAATATGAATATTGAAAATCATCTATAAAAGGTTATTTAAAGATTCAGCAAACACTAGACTTTCGATCAATTTGCAACATAATTTTTTTCAAAGATTCAAAACTTTGCTGAAAATATTCTAGCACACGCTTAAGAGATATATCAGAGCTTTTCAGAGTTCATTTGTACAGAACTTGCACTCAAAATTTTTTCAAGTTTACATTTTATATTGTTGTGAGATTTTAACTGATGGAAAGAGTTTTTCAGCTCAGAAATCTTGTAAATTTATTTTAGAAGTTTTAGCTAAGAGTTTCAGTAGGTAGTGTACAAATTCTCCTGAAGTGGATTTTACAAAAATTGTAGAAGCAAAGTCTTTTAGTGGAAACCTTCTGAAAATAGAATAAGGGGAGGCGTATAAGGATTCAGCCTTCGAACTTTAAGAAACAAATCTTGTGTGACTTATTTTCTGTTACACTTTAGTTTGTCTATCTATTGCTCAAGTTCTACTAATTGTCACGTCGGTTCATGAAGTTCTTTTAGACTCATTCCGCACTGTTATTTAAGTTGTCTAATGAACTTAATTTGAACGTTGGGATACAATTTCAGCTATTGACACCAGTTGAGATCACAGCTACTCAATTTCAACAAGAAAAATTTGTGATGTGTTTATTCAATCCTCTTATAAACACCTCCACCAATCTTAACAAGTGGTATCAGAGAGGGCTTTCTCAACCTCTGAACCTATCTATAAATCAATGGCGCCATTCAACAAAATTCATTTTTTTTCCAAAGAGGAATTTGATTATTAGAAGATCGGAATGGAAGTTCATTTAGCTGCACAAGACGATGATATATGGTACTTCATTACTGACAGACCTATCGAGATTATAAAATCCAACACTACAGTTGCCATTACTGATGGACACCTCAGATGATTAAAAAGCATAAATCAAAATGGTCTGATGATGACAAAAAGAAAGTAAACATGGATAAAGTGGAAAAAAAAATCGTGTACAAAACCCTAGAAAACAACATTTTCAACAAAATCAAGATGTGTACCATTGCAAAAGAAATTTGAGAAAAACCGATTCAATTTTATGAAGGCAATGATTAGACAAAAGAGAACAAGATTATTGTTGCAATACAAAAGTTCAAGAATATCAAGACAAAGTCTGGCGAATCTTTAAATGATTTTGATGAAATATTCAGTGGTATTATTATCGAGTGGACATCTCTTGGAAAAGATTATACCAAACAATTGCTATGAGTGAATCAAAAGATTTAAACAAATTTGATTTGTGTGACTTGTTTGATTATTTGAAAGCGTACCAGTTTCAGCTTTAGACCAAAAGCATATAAGAATCCACTTCTAATCATCCGACTAAAGCTCTTACTGTCGTCGTTGTTTGTAAGGCATGAGATTTTACCCCTGTAATTAGACATTACTTAATTCACAGAATTGAGATTTCAGGAGCTAAATTGCAATGAATAGGATTTGAGTAGAAAAAGATATGGGATAGCATGATATTAGAATGGAGACCAGCAGATGTCGCGCACATGCGCGGAGAAAGGCGCGCATATGCGCAAGGGGCCAAAATGCCGAGACGAAGGTCTCGCGCATATGCGCGAGCAGGGCAGTAGCCAAGGTTCCAAGACAGAACTTTTGGCGCACCACGCCGCGCATATGCGCGAGGTGGTGGATTTCAGAAGTGCTAGGACAGCACGTTCGGCGCATATGCGTGGAGATGGGTCGTGTATATGCGCGAGCAGAGGAAAGCTGAAACGCTAAGACAGAAAGTCTCGCGCATATGCGCAAAGAGGGGACGCGCATATGCGTGTGGCATGTTGAACAGAAAATCAACACTTGTCCTTGCCATGCTTGTTGGAAGTATATAATTTGTAAATCCCTTCATTTCTTTCAGAATTCAGCAGCAAAAACCGAGAGAATCCATTGCTAATTCCTCAAGCTTCTTCGTATAGTAGAAAATTGATTGTGAAAGATCCGATTATCAGATTTTCGATCCAAACACAATATCGTGCTCCTCTCGTCAAGAACTTCGAAAGGACATGTGGTATTGAAAGCTTCAGAACCGATAGCAGAAAGATCAAAGTTACCCAGCTTTTGTACTGAGAAAAGAAAGATATAAATCAATGTTAAGCCAGGATTGATGACTCGAGTCAGATATGACCTGAGTTTCCCAAAACCACATACTTTATTGTCATTGTTTTGATATGTAAACTCTTGACATTGTATGCTTGTTCTATTGATTTATAGAAAGCATGAAATCAGGGATACATTGTGACAGAGTCTTTGGCAGAGGTGCCAAGTCACTGGATGTTTGGTTTATATCGATGGACTTAAGAATCAAATCAGCTCCTATTGTAGACACTCGATGTCCAGGAATAAAATGTACCACCACCTAGCAGGGGATTGTAGGTGGGAGACTGTTGCATTCTTATTCAGATCGGGATCCCTAGATTAGAGTCGAGTCAGAGATTAAGAGTCAAAGAGTTTGATTTACAGATTTGTATTGATTTATGTTTCGTAGATTACGATACATGTTTGATAAATGTTTTCCGCTTTCGTATATGCTTATATGAAATGCATGTATACGTTGTTTATATTGGGATATATTTCTCATCGGAGTTATCCGACTGTTGTTTTGTTTGTATGTTTGCATGATAACAGGTGGGACAAGATTAGGGTCGAGAAGAGGATGAAGAATGAGATTAGAGTGGAGATTCGGACTTAGAGATAGATATAGTTGTTCATTACTTGATATGTAGATGATGAACACTCGTTTGTTTGATTTTATTTTGAACAATGTTGTATGTTGGATCATGTTATAGATATGGAACTTGATCTTGTACAGTAAATAAAATGAAGCATAACTTGTAGTATTTTCAACATTTGTTATGATGAGTTCGCCTTTTAAAAAAAAAATTTATGACCCAACTTATTTGATTGATCCATTTAATCTCAAGAATGATTAAGACAATGATTAGCGTCCGGATCCCCACATTGTTGAACCCATTCAGGAGAGATTTTCCAAACAACTCAGCAATGTAGTGATGTCATTGTTTGTCAAAAACATTTCCAAGTTCATGAAGAAAATTTGTATAACATTTCAAAATGAGAACCAGAATTACAAGAAGGAGTCACCAGCTGGTGATATGGTCTGTTTCAATTGCGAAAAGTTCGAGCATTTCATTGCTGACTGTCCCAATCCCAAGAAAGACGATCATAAGAAGAAGGGACACAAAAGGAATGACAAGAAGTCACGCAAGGATTGAGAGGACATGATTGGTGAAAGAGAGTAAGAGCAAGTGGGCAGAATCTAGTTCTGAGTCTTCTGATTCAGAAAGCCAATCCAGTGTTAGTAATATTGAAAATGTACAATTCCTGATGGTTGATGCTGATATAGACACGACGACTAATGAGGAATTTGTTTTTGAATCCGAAGAATTTACACGAATGTATCTCGTTACATTGCACAACGTGGCTAAAAAGTATTCGACGCTTTCTCAATTATTTGAGGAAGTCAAAACTAAAAACAAAAGATTGACTGATCAAATCAATAAATTCAATTTTTTTACAAAAGGATATTTGTGTAGATTTAAAGGTTGAAGTGAGTAATTTAAAGACTGAGAATGAAAGAGTTATTGTAAATTACCAGTCTCTACTTAATGAGAACAAGAGATTGGTCCTATTGGTAAATGTGTGGAATAAGTCTTCAATTTCTTTAGAAAATATGCAATATTTAAAAAAGCAATCAAGAAACAAGACTGATATCGATTTCAGTAACAATGAAAGTACTTCTTCTTAAACGAGCACTAAATAGCATCTGGATATGTGCAAAGGAAAAAATATTCACATATATTGTTCTCACTAGGATGGATGTCGCAGACAGCTCCATATTCATCTCTACTAAAAATCCGAGAAACTCATGTAATTTATTCAACAAGTATATGAATCCCTTTCATGTACATAACCACATGAATAGATGTCTCATTCCCGTTATCGTTAAGCAGAAATATTAATGTCATGTTCACCTGATTGCCATCCACACACAAAACAATAATGCCTTCTAGAGTGTGAGTAATAACCCAATGAATGATATGTGGATACAATGGATATTGATCAGGTAAATCCACATGCAAGCGGTAAATGGAATAACAGTAACTGCACTGCACAATAAATGCGACGCAAAAACAGCTCGAGTAACAAGCAAGGCTCGACTACACTGCCATGACCTTTCCTCCGCCAGTCTATTACTGTGTGTCGGTCAGCTCTTCAGGAACTACAGACATACTGCTCCTTATAGCCTTCAACATTTCAATATCCGAACAAATTATGTTATGCTGAATATACTTAAATCCATATTCGTGCTTTAATTCTTCAACACACTATCAATTTATCAATTTGACCGGAATAGTGTTCTTCAAATTAATCATGTCGAGATGTTACTTATAATTTAATATTTACTACTTAGACATGTGTTATTCTATCATGATTTATCCAAACTCTCTGTAAAACATGTGATATCAAAATTTCTTACAAAAATTGTTCATATTATACAAAGGTTTAAGAATAAATGGTTTTGCGCTCATGAAGTGACGTATAAAAAAATTTCACCAAGTATCTTTTTAAGTTATCCAAGGCATGTAATTCCTATATGTACACATGCATATATTTTAAATTTGAGTACTTTCATAACATTTATTTTAAACAATAACAAAACATAAAAAAAGAAAATTACTATGATGTGCAAGGTTTGGGCATAAACATGTTGGATCGATTTTGAAACGTTTTTATATCTAAAATCTCAAAATTTACTGTTCTTTTGAAAACTGCGATTTTTTGGTCGTGATTTTGAGAAAACTTTCAACATAAAAATTGTAGAAATTTTTTATACCTTCGATTTGATATAAAATTTGAAATATTTGGATGAAAATTGAGTGAGTTATGATTATTTTTGTGGGACTGCTCAAACTGCATTTTTTTCTGGAATTATGTTATGGATGTGTTCTGGAGGCTTTATTGTTGCAGGCTTCGTTGGGGATCGACGGGTGATCATTGCTGCATTTAGGTATGCTTAGTATGATGTTGGGTTGGTATTTGGTATGCCTGTTAGTGTCGATAGGCACTTGAATTCATTAGAAGTCGTAGGAAATGATTTGGTGTCAATTTCCGTGTTTTTGAGTTGTATTGTGGCGTAGGTTGGATGTCGTTGCTTCGAGGTGTTTGTACCGGTGGTGTCAATGTAGTAGAATCCTAGGATGGGTCTCGGGGTGCCGGTTCATAGTCCGTACAATCGAGTTTAGAATGTTCAGCAGCACATGTACAAAAAATTTCGTTGGTTATCTTCTCATGCGGGTACACGGACCTTGGCAAGGGGTCCGTGCCCTTGTTCCTTCCGAAGTGTCAAAAATCAGTGTCTACACGGACCACTACATGGACTTAGGCACGGGGTCCGTGCCTTCCCTTTTCTTCACACGCATTTTACAGTACCTACACGGACCCATGCACAGACCCGGGCACGGGGTCCGTGTACTCCAGTTTTGGGTAAAATTATATTGATTGCTTTGGGATTTATGTCATGGTTTAGTGCAACGATTAAACGAGGTCAAGTCCAGAGAAATTTAGTATGTCATAAGCTATTTATTTACTTCGGTGGTGAGCTCGAGTACCTACGTCTAAGTTATGCAAGTTAAGTATTTAAACTCTTGCTAGTATGTTGCAGCAGTGGCCCCAAGCGAGATCCAACGAATCCCTCAACGCCCAGTAAGTATGTTGACGTGCAAAAAGAAAGTATTTTTAAATTTTTGAGGTATGCTAAATGTCTTGTGACCAAACTATGAATGGGTTTGGAAGCCGGAGAACGTGTCCGGGGACCTCTCCTACTATGAACGGGTTTGGAAGTCGGTGAACGTGGTCGAGGACCTCTCCACCCCGGTAAAGCGTGACCGGGTTTAGATCAGGATTGGAAAGCGGTAAAGCATAACCAGGGACCAATCCACCCGTTAAATTATGAATTTGGATCTCATGTATATGGTAGTGGATCTTTCCTGTCAGCCCAGTACTGTGGTTTAGTCTGATCAGGCAATTTTATGTATGGGTCACACGCTTTGAAACATGCCTCTACGCAAAATTATGTTATGTATGACCAAGTATGTAAGATGCAAGTATGTTTACGAAAGTTTTATGACCATGTCACGTTTATGTTACGCTATTATGTTCAAGTTCCAAGTACGCTCATGTTTTCAAGTTCAAGTTCATGTTTCTAGTATGTACTTCCTATTTTGAAGATGCATGTGGTTTTATTACGTAGTACTTGCTACCTTCCAGTTTATACGTGTTGAGTCTTTATACTCACTAGACTTGATCAATGCAGGTGAGGATGATTTCGAGGAGACTAGGGATGGGGACCAAGGAGCAGGCTTGGACTGAGCAGGAGGCTAGACCCGAGGACCGCACAAGTTTTTAATTTTTTATGAAATGTCAAATACTCTGATTTCAGCTATTGGTTACGAGATTTTAAGCAAATACTTTTGTCAAAGTTTATTTCTAGAACTTTTGTTGCAACTACTTTAGTAACGTACGGTTCATTTTATTTCGATTTTGAAGGTTCACGACTTAAGAAAATTTTTAATTTTTCCTCAAATTTTTAGTAAAAAGTACGGTACGTTACAGTTTTTTTTACCATTTCATTGATTTAAATACAATCAATTATTCATAATGAATAAAAATTTATTTAATTAATTATATACATGTGTTTCAACAATTAAATATTCCTATTTTTATTTTTAATGAATGTTAGGTATTTATATGTCTTGGTGATTTACTTTAAGTCAACTAAAATTCAAAAGTACTAGAATTTTGCAAACATGTTCTTCTAGTAGATCGTGTTTAGCAGACTTCTCGCATACTTTGTACTTTTAGAAGAACTGATTTGGGTGTACCAAACTCAGAAAGACAACATTCACTAAATATTCAGAAGTCTTCTAACATCTACTGAATTTTATTTTTAGTCGTTTAACAATATAATATATGTTTTCTAAAAATATGAAGAAATTCTATCAATAAATTAGATAATCATAATGTTCAAAGAAACAAACAAAAACATTTTTGTCATTAAATGTAATGTCGCATAATTTTATTGTTGCATACTATATTTGAAATACGACGAATGATACGTGACATCCAGTACTATTTTATGGCATCTGACGGCTGGATTATACCCGCTAAAATATGAATATTGAAAATCATCTATAAAAGGTTATTTAAAGATTCAGCAAACACTAGAATTTCGATCAATTTGCAACATAATTTTTTTTTCAAAGATTCAAAACTTTGCTGAAAATATTCTAGCACACGCTTAAGAGATATATATCAGAGCTTTTCAGAGTTCGTTTGTACAGAACATACACTCAAAATTTTTTCAAGTTTACATTTTATATTGTTGTGAGATTTTAACTGATGGAAAGAGTTTTTCAGCTCAGAAATCTTTTAAATTTATTTTAGAAGTTTTAGTTAAGAGTTTCGGTAGGTAGTGTACAAATTCTACTGAAGTGGATTTTACAAAAGTTGTAATACCAAAGTCTTTTAATGGAAACCTTATGAAAACAGAATAAGGGGAGTCGTATAAGGATTCAGCCTTCGAACATTAAGCAACAAATCTTGTGTGATTTATTTTCTGTTACACTTTAGTTTGTCTATCTACTGCTCAAGTTCTACTAATTGTCACTTCGGTTCATGAAGTTCTTCAAGACTCATTCCGCACTGTTATTTAAGTTGTCTAATGAACTTTGAACGTTGGGATACAATTTCAGCTATTGACACCAGTTGAGATCACAGCTACTCAATTTCAACAAGAAAATTTTGTGATGTGTTTATTCAATCCTCTTATAAACACCTCCACCGATCTTAACAAGTGGTATCAGAGAGGGCTTTCTCAAACTCTGAACCTATCTATAAATCAATGGCGTCATTCAACCAAATTCATTTTTTCTCCAAAGAGGAATTTGATTATTAGAAGATCGGAATGGAAGCTCATTTAGCTACACAAGACGATGATATATGGTACTTCATTACTGACAGACCTATCGAGATTATAAAAGCCAATACTACAGTTGCCATTACTGATGGACACCTCAGATGATTGAAAAGCATAAATCAAAATGGTCTGCTGATGACAAAAAGAAAGTAAACATGGATAACGTGGGAAAAAAAATCTTGTACAAAACCCTAGATGTGTACCATTGCAAAAGAAATATGAGAAAAACCAATTTAATTTTATGAAGGCAATGATTAGACAAAAGAGAACAAGATTACTGTTGCAATGCAAAAGTTCAAGAATATCAAGACAAAGTCTAGTGAATCTTTAAATGATTTTGATGAAATATTCAGTGGTATTATTATTGAGTAGACATCTCTTGGAAAAGAGTATACCAAACAATTGCTATGAGAGAATCAAAAGATTTAAACAAATTTGATTTGTGTGACTTGTTTGATTATCTAAAAGCGTACCAGTTTCAGCTTTAGACCAAAAGCAGATAAGAATCCACTTCTAATCATCCGACTAAAGCTTTTACTGTCGTTGTTGTTGAACCCATTCAGGAGAGATTTTCCAAACAACTCAGCAATGTAGTGATGTCATTGTTTGTCAAAAACATTTCCAAGTTCATGAAGAAAATTTGTATAACATTTCAAAATGAGAACCAGAATTACAAGAAGGAGTCACCCGCTGGTGATATGGCCTATTTCAATTGCGGAAAGTTCGGGCATTTCATCGCTGACTGTCCCAATTCCAAGAAAGACGATCATAAGAAGAAGGGACACAAAAGGAATGACAAGAAGTCACGCAAGGATTGAGAGGACATGATTGGTGAAAGAGAGTAAGAGCAAGTGGGCAGAATCTAGTTCTGAGTCTTCTGATTCAGAAAGCCAATCCAGTGTTAGTAATATTGAAAATGTACAATTCCTGATGGTTGACGCTGATATAGACACTACGACTAATGAGGAATTTGTTTTTGAATCCGAAGAATTTACACGAATGTATCTCGTTACATTGCACAACATGGCTAAAAAGTATTCGAAGCTTTCTCAATCATTTGAGGAAGTCAAAACTAAAAACAAAAGATTGACTGATCAAATCAATAAATTCAAATTTTTTTACAAAAGGATAATTGTGCAGATTTAAAGGTTCAAGTGAGTAATTTAAAGACTGAGAATGAAAGAGTTATTGTAAATTACAAGTCTCTACTTAATGAGAACAAGAGATTGGTCCTATTGGTAAATGTGTGGAATAAGTCTTCAATTTCTTTAGAAAATATGCAATTTTTAAAAAAGCAATCAAGAAACAAGACTGATATCGATTTCAGTAACAATGATAGTATTTCTTCTTAAACAAGCACTAAATAACATCTGGATATGTGCAAAGGAAAAAATATTCATTAATATAAGCTAGAGTTTACATTACATTAAAATATTCGAACATATTACAATTAAAACTAACGATTTATCTCGTTGAGGTTGTAATTTATTCAACAAGCATATGAATCCCTTTCATGTACATAACCACATGAATAGATGTCTCATTCCCGTTATCGCTAAGCAGAAGTATTAATGTCATGTTCACCTGATTGCCTTCCACACACAAAACAATAATGCCTTCGAGAGTGTGAGTAATAACCCAGTATGATAAAAACAAAAATAAAAACAACATGTAACATAATGAATGATATGTGGATACAATGGATATTGATCAGATAAATCCACATGCAAGCGGTAAATGGAATAACAGTAACTGCACTGCACAATAAATGCGACGCAAAAACAGCTCGAGTAACAAGCAAGGCTCGACTACACTGCCATGACCTTTCCTCCGCCAGTCTATTACTGTGTGTCGGTCAGCTCTTCAGGAACTACAGACATACTGCTCCTTATAGCCTTCAACATTTCAATATCCGAACAAATTATGTTATGCTGAATATACTTAAATCCATATTCGTGCTTTAATTCTTCAACACACTATCAATTTATCAAATTGACCGGAATAGTGTTCTTCAAATTGATCATGTCGAGATGTTACTTATAATTTAAAATTTACTACTTAGACATGTGTTATTCCATCATGATTTATCCAAACTCTCTGTAAAACATGTGATATCAAACTTGCTTACAAAAATTGTTCATATTATACAAAGGTTTAAGAATAAATGGTTTTGCGCTCATGAAGTGACGTATAAAAAAATTTCACCAAGTATCTTTTTAAGTTATCCAAGGCATGTAATTCCTATATGTACACATGCATATATTTTAAATTTGAGTACTTTCATAACATTTATTTTAAACAATAATAAAACATAAAAAAAGAAAATTACTATGAGAAGGGCTTTTGGTGTAATCACTCTGACGTTCAAGTTAGTCAAGTGTTCACTCAGATAAAAAAATAGTATTATATGATAAGTTTATACTGAGTGCTTGTTAAAAATATTAAGTGAATATTCCCCAGTTGTAGAGATCTATGCTCTGAACTTCCCTGAGGACTCACCTCTAGAATTACACTGCCTTGAGCTATAGTTTCTCTCACAGAACTGATTTCAAGAAACCAATCAAAACATCCAAAATATTCAGTGCAACACTGAATATTTGTTGTGAACTCATCCAAAATGCGAGCACTCAGGATTGAAGAAGCAAGAGATACAACACAAGATTTACGTAGTTCGGTCATTAATCGACCTACGTCCATGGGAGGGGCTCTTCTTTATTGATCAACGATAACAGTACACAAAAACAAGAAAATTCAAACACACTACAAAATTCACTCTTGATGTACTCGCTCAACTTACAACATACAACACAATCTTGAATTCACTTTTAATGTGCTTCTATTTCTTCCTCAGAGTCGATCAACAGAATCTCATAAGAAAAGCAACAAATTACTCTGCGAGCTTGGCTTCTAGCTTCTATATGTATTGGATCATAACTCCTCATCAATTCAGTTATTCCAGCTGTTACAACCGAAACCAACTCTCCATTCTTTATTTTAATTCATCAACACTTGTTTTGGCATTTTAGTCAACTCACAACCATTAAGCATTGGTCAACTTGATTTAGATGACACACTGGACTCACCCCAATGATCAGACAAACATGGATATTTACAGGAGAAGAGTTAATGATGGTTTTGTTTTCAGCGTCCGGTCACAGCTCATGATGAGACGTCTGCCTATGCTCTGGTTTGTATGAATATAGCAGTCTAATTGGTGGCTTCTCGGGTTGATGTATGTCGGGATGGTTTAAATGAGATATTCCTTATTTACCCAGATTGGATCTCAAACCGACCACTTCTCTGAACTGATTTTATTCAATTCCCCTAAATTTTCTTATTCCTCTTTTACAACGTGATTTGAGGAAGGCAGTGAGATACATACAACTAGTTGACCATTTTCATAACGTGCACAAGATACAAAGTAATTGCGATTATATAATTAATAGGTTTCTTTTGATATGATATTATGGATTTTATTCATGAGACGATCAACCATGTGCATATTTATCAAATAAAATATTTTTCTCACAACCGTCTCATATATATTTTTATGTTACATGAGCTTATGAAAATCTCAACCTAGAGCTTGACAATCTATACTACTTTATTAAGTTTGAGACACTTAGAGTAACTAACTTTGGTGTCATGGTCGGTTTTAATAATTATATATATTAACAAAATGTTAAAATTAAGATTTAAGGTATATATAGTTCGGTTGATAGAGTCATTGTTTGTTGGGGTTTAGGTTGTAAGTTCAATTCTTATTGAGGTCATTTTTTTATTCTTTTATTGTTGAATTTATTTTTTAATTTATATATCAAAATTACAGTTTAGTCCCTCACTATTTCTTATAATTATATTTTGATCTTCGTTTTAATATAAATTAAATGAATTATAAAAAATATTATACAAGCACGCCACACGTGCGTCGGTATACCAGTATTTATGAATGTTGAAATTCCGAGGTGACAATTTTGGCACCGATAAATAAAAGAAAGTTAACCGAAAAATATCAAACCAACCAGAGTGAGTCTCATGTGAGACCGTCTCACGGATCCTAATCTGTGAGACGAGTCAACCCTACCCATATTCACAACAAAAAGTAATATTCTTAGCATAAAAAGTAATATTTTTTTGTGGATGACCCAAATAAAAGATACGTCTCACAAATACGATCCGTGAGACCGTCTCACACAAATTTTTGTCAATCAAGTATTATCCCGATAGTTAATCTTAATTCCCGGGCACAGATCATCTTATCGTCTTCTAGGCCACACGAGTGAACCACCCCACAAAGAGAGCAAACCAGCAGCTCGCTCCATCTCCGATGGCGTTATCTCCAGGCCTGCTACACTCCACTGCCTCCACGTTCCACGGTCAACTGGCTACTCATTCCGTTCGACTGCCTTATGTTCGCCGCGGTGGCTTCTCCGTGAAATCCATGACACCGGTTGTCCTGGTGGAGAAGACGGATTCCGAGAAAGTCGAACGTCTAAAGTCCGCTTACCTCGAGAGAATCGTACCCTTACTCAAAGATGAGTTCAATTACACCAACATTCACCAGGTATTATTGTTTTTTCACACTGCAATTTTTCAGTTGCATTTTCTGGAAAGAGTTGAGATTGGTGTGGTAGAAGGGGCTTCTTGATTTTGTGCTTGGGGATTTTGAATTAACGAATTGAAATTAATTGGGAAAGCAATTAGCCGGGGGCAGTCGGGCTAGATTAACAATTATGGGTATCTTGCTTGTTTTTTTTTAGGTTCCAAAAATCAAGAAAATTGTTGTGAATTGTGGGATTGGAGATGCTGCGCAGAATTCGAAGGGTTTGGAAGCAGCGATGAATGATTTGGCACTTATTACGGGACAGAGGCCTATTAAGACGAGAGCAAAGAAGGCCATCGCCACCTTTAAGATCAGAGAAAACCAGCCTCTTGGAATAGCCGTCACTCTAAGAGGAAATGTGAGCCGTTTTACCTATCAAAGCTGCATTATTTTTTATTTTGTTCTCGGCAAATTCTGTGGATTTTTTCAGTGTACAAGTGATAGAGAATTGAAAATCTTGATAGACAAATATTAAACAACAAGTTATTTACACATTATCCACAGCATGATAGAGTGATAAGAACTGAAAATATGACTGGAAAATATTCAGAGACTCCAGTTAGAAGTTGAGTGACTATGGCTCCCCATTTACTCTAGAGTTTAGTCCATGCTGTTGTGAGAGATTATTCACGCAACTCCTCAAGGTTGTGTTTAGTTGAGATGATGTAATAATAGAATGATATGTGTTGAGTTGTGGATAATATGATCCAGTGGTTTGAGTAGTAATATCAGATAATTCTTGAAGTTATCGATCTGTGATAATTGAATTTAGGATAACAAAAAATAAATTAAAATGTGAAATAACATTTGTACCGTTTTTAGAAACTACATTTATATTTATATTTATATTTTTTATTTTTGGCTATTGCATGTTCCCTCCTTTTTTAACTGAATCAACTTTTTACCATCTTGTGCTATCTTCATATTCTTCACCATCAACCATTTTTCCCTATCCTTTTTTTCAAATGGTGCCTATCATTTCTGCCACTTTGACGGCCATATCTATAATCTCCATTCCATTACCCATCATTTTCATATTTAGTTTTAATACCAACGCACTCCCTTTACCATGCACATATCTAGCAATTTCCTCGGCCAACACTATAGTACCACCCAAGTATGTTTATGTTCTATTTTTGCTTTCACATGGAAATTTTAATTTTAGTTATTTTCAGAAAAGTTTGAAAGGTATTTTATGAGTGATTTTAACTCAACTTCACTGTTCCAGATCAGCCTTGCAGTTGTTGCTCATCAGTTCCTGTCTCTTTTCTCGACCTTCTCTCTCCATTCTTGTTCACATGAGTTGATTTCATTTTTTTAGTTTCATCTAACGTAAATATTTGTTACTATGGTCGAATTGAAGTGGATAATTTTTCTATTCATTGTAGCGCCTTGGAGAAATAGATATCTTCATTTGGGGGCATTTATGGAAATATGTTATTTGAGTTTCTGGTGAAGAGGGTTGTGCTTGTAATTATACCATGTATTGGAGTGTGATATGTAGTTTGTGATGATTTACATTTCTTAGGCGTTTAGTGATCAGCCCAAAAATTGTAGTAGTATCTGGCCTATTGATATTTTGCTGGCCAATGAAAGATGACCAAATAGCTAATAGTGCGAGTTATCAATCAAGCCCTGCAACATGGATGGTTTTTCATAACAGAACTGTGTCATGAATGCATTTAGTGTGGTTTGCTCGCATATGAGATTCAAATGACAAATTTTGTTGGTACAATATGTAATGCATTGTAACAAAACTTGAACATTAATTTTCCTTCCCTGAATATAAATTGGATGATATCTTTATTTTGTAAACTAGTTTTGTAAGAAAGGCTCATCTCACTGCTGACTTCTAAGCTCATAAATTTTCCACTTCTGTTTTATAGGGAGTCCAATCATATGTTGTTTGTCATCTGTTAACCTGTAATTCTTTCAAGTTACATTTGGATTGGAGGATTTGGATTTAAGAAATTATTTGAAGGAAGGATTTAAATGACTCCATGGTTAGAAAGATTTGAAATCCACCGGAATGGTCCAAAAAATGACTAGTCGAGGGTTTAAAATCCATTGTCAAATGGATCTACCCAAACAAACCAATGGATTTATTCAAATTCATCAATCTAAATGTAATTTCATTGACGTTGAATTTCTCGCCCCAGACAATATCGTAGATATGATGCATCATTTTTAAAAGGAAACCAGTAGTATATCAAATATGAACTTGCTAAGCTTGTGGTTCAGGGATAAGAATTCTCGACTTTTTGTATCACTCAAATTAAACGAATTGGCTTCTTTGTGGATATGATTTGGTATCAAGTGACGCCGATTTTTTACTGTACTCTGGATACTAATGCATATCTCAATATTATTGTTTCTACGGTTGGGTGTTTCAACCGACCTCATCCAATGTGGAAGTCTCCTCAAGTATCATATTAACATAACCTCGCGTGCATCTGCGACCAAATTCATTTCCTCTTGTTCTCTTTGTGCTAATTACTATGCCTCATCTGTTTATGGCAGGTAATGTACTCGTTTCTTGATCGGCTCATCAATCTGGGGCTTCCTCGCACACGAGATTTTCAAGGGGTGAACTCCAATAGCTTCGATGGAAATGGTAATTACAGCCTTGGCTTTCGTGAACAGAGTGTGTTCCCAGAGATAAGTTATGATGTGCTTGGTAAACCAAGGGGGATGGATGTTTGTATCTCGACCACAGCTGAGACAGATAAAGAAGCATACAGATTACTGGCTTTAATGGGTATGCCATTCAGAGAAGGTAGTGGCCCAGCTACCGAGGTACGAAAGAAGAAGCTCAAGTCTCATCATTTTGACTCAAAAGCAAAATCAAAGCAAAGAACCAAAAAGTGAATTGAGCTCATGTACCTTTCATTCCATGGTTTTCTTTGGCATTCATTGTATAATGAAAGTTGCTCACATACTGGATAATCTCACATACTTTGGTAATTAATTAGTTGATTCTTGAATCATTGTTTTTCACAGCGTTAAGCTTTCTTTATTTGAGCATCTGAAAACTGGGAACTTTCAGTAGATATGAAACGAAACACTACATGCATGAAGTGAGCACAATCAATGAGAAGAAATCTTGATTTTATCACGCAAAAATTACAATTGACACCAATTTATAGCAACAGTTGCTTCTAGACGGTAGAAACATTTAGTACAGCTCTTCGTACAACATTCACTGCAAAGATAACAAGGAAAACCATAATTCTTGCATCTTAATAACAAACTTATCATCATACAACAGTAACAAATGTACTTCACCAGTTCTCCACTAAAATTATTTCTCATTTCCAATGGGGGTCCAAAGAAGATTTCTACATATGTCAAGAGTAATTCAGAGACAGGATACGTAGCACGATCGCTTCCCTCAATGAGTTGGGTCGGGATTGAATTTCACAGACTCTCTCCAAATGAGTTCCTTAATGTTCTCTTCAGTGAAAGATGGCTGCTCAAAGTCGAAAACAAAAGGCCTAGGGCAAACGGGCTCCTCGTTGATATCATGAAGAGGTGCCAAGTACGGGTGACAGAGTGCCTCATCAACTGCGAGTAGAATAACAACGTAAAGCCACCAAAGTTGAACTAAAAATGTTTACTAAACAGAGTTTCTGCTTCTCAATATAAAAGAATCATTCAGATGAGGTTGTAGAAGTGAAGTGCCATGTTCATGATTGAGGCATATTTCATATCACCCACCTTTCAGATGACTCCGAAGTCACGCCTTGATAGAGATGAAGGATTTAGATAGTTCAAGTATTAGGATCCAAAATCATGGTCAATTCCACGACATTATAACAATTTGCGCAGGGTTTAGCTAAAGGTGGCAAATGTAACTTTAGATCACTGTTTAATAAAACGACTTAAAAAGGAATATATACATACCTGTAATACGTCTGCTTGGGTCAAAAACTAGCATTTTTTCTAATAAATCCAGAGCCCCCGGAGAAGTGTTACGAAATCTAGCAGAGAATTGTTGCCTCGGGTATTGTGGGAGCTGTCTCACATATCTTCTGGCATTGTCACTCCTAAGAAATCCGAGACTAGCATCATCCGGAGAGCCAATGAGCTATTGCGATTACGAAAAACATAACGAGCAACATCAAGAAGAAACTAACATCAGTTTTTAATACATCACGAAAAACCAGATGAACAAGAACAAGAAGAAATCAAATCAGTTTGTTTTTATATATTAAAGTTTTCAAGAAACGAATGCCTGAGATAAAATTCAAATAAGCCAAAAATTTTGACATGTACATCTGGTATAATTTTTTCATAAGAAAATACCTCTGTGATAAGTTTCAACTGATGTACATAATCTTTGCCAGGAAAAAGAGGCTGTCGCGTCATTATTTCACCAAGTATGCAACCTACAGACCATATATCAATCGCTGCAGTGTATTCTGAACAATTCAGAAGCAGTTCTGGTGCGCGGTACCAGCGAGTAACAACATATTCCGTCATAAAATCGGTTTCAGATGTTGTCCTTGCAAGCCCAAAATCTCCAATTTTCAAATCACAATTGGCATTGAGGAGCAAATTACTTGGTTTCAGATCACGGTGCAACACACTTGCAGAATGAACATATTTGAGTCCTCGCAGGATTTGGTAGAGAAAGTACTGCAAATTTGTATTAAAAACAAAGAAGTCTACAGCATTATATAGAAGTTAAATTCAATTACAAATTAATTAAACTAACTTCTATAAGCACACCAACTAAATTTTCTTTTGCAATGTATCTAGTAGCTCCTATTTAGTTTCTACAGTGACGTCTTTTCTCTTCTATTTATTGAAGGTGGTCAAAGAAGAAAAGGTACATGCGAAGTAGAAGATGACACTCAGTAATGTAAAAGCGCAACTCATAAGGAGCTTCCAAATTTAAAAAAAATTGCTTTTCAATAAAAAGCCTTTCAAACAAAAAATTACGATACACAGAAATGACGTGTTCAGATCTATCACTACTGACACCCGAAAGAGAAATTCTGTATGCCATAAGAAAATGAGGCCTAACCCGACAATGATCATCAGCCAATTGCTGGTTGGACCGAATAATTTGATGAAGATCAGTGTCCATTAGTTCATAAACGATATAGACATCATTGAAGTTCTCCTTTTGTGGCGGTCGAATGATATCTTTAAGTGCAATAACCTGTTTGAGTAGAATGCAAAACCAAAAAATAAGGCAATTGCTTAACTGAAGATTCTTTCAAATATTCAAGGCCGCAGAAAATGCAAATAGACATTAATAGGACATTGTCTTGATGTCATTAGCATGCCACCAAAATTCAAGTACACATGGATAAGGAGAAACAAAAATTCAGACAAACTGATAACTCAAGTAAACTGATTTAATTCGGTTTGTTAAGAAACAGTCGCTCATATTTTTGGTTTGAAAATATGAGTGAAATGTGTAGGTACAAACTGATAACTCAAGTAAACTGATTTAATTCGGTTTGTTAAGAAACACAGTCAACTCATATTTTTGGTTTGAAAATATGAGTGAATGTGTAAGTCAACTATTGCCCCACAAGTGTAAAGCTCCCAAAATTTGAAACTCAGGCATTTTAAATTTACGAAGTTCATACTGGATTGTTGCCAAGAAACTCAAAATTTAATGTATATATACAAAAATGTATATTTCAAGATAAATATTTTCAAGATACGCAGATTGTGATAATCATCTATCCACAACCAAAATAAAAAATTTAAATCTCCGGATTTCAACATATCCTCATTTTCGAATTTTGAAGATGGAGATGGAGTTCAAGTCAATCTCAAACCCCTCCTCAACACCTATAAATAGGACCTCTTGCCGTTCAAAATTTACACCACTTTCTTCACATATTTTCGAAAAAAAAGGGAGGAACTTAGACAAAACGCTGCAGAATTTCTTTCAAAGAAGCACAAGATTTCGAGGTTTAAGAGAGGCAAATTTTCGAGAATCACCCCCTTGCTTTTCACGATTTTTGAAGAAAATTGATAAGTGGACTTTTCGTTTCAAAGATATGTATATGTTTTAAATCGATCGAATATATTTTTCGTTATATGATTTGTTTAAAAATAATATGTTTCAAACAATGTTATGATCCGACTAGATATGATAAAGGATTTCCGAACTATGTATGGCCCTTATATGTTGGATTGTAATCATTGTATGACTTCGCCTCTTAGAGAACTAACAATTAGATACTGATACCAGTAAACTATGGGAAAAAAAGATGAATTTCCATGCTTCAAGTTTGTGAGTTTCAAGTTTACGAGCTTCACGTTTATGATATGATTANTTGTTGTGTGTTCGATCGGCCTCCACTTGTTGAGTATTTCACCAAACACTCATCCTTACTCTCCCTCTCCAGATAAGAACGTGGAGCAGTTAGACGAATAAGAGCAAAATATGTTTTGGGGCTTGTCAACAAGATGTTCCAATTTAAGAACTTATTTTAGTTATGATTATTTCAAGCTTTAATTAAGTTGTAAAATGCTTTGGAAATTTTATTTCGTTTTTGAGAATTTCTCGTTGTAAAGATGAGTTATTTATGAAATAGATTGGATTTGATTTAAACTGTATTACGAGACATGTTTTACAATTATGTGATTGTTAAACGCCGGTGTCGTTGCGCTTTTGTCTCGGGACGTGACATTTAAGTGGTATCAGAGCCGTCAGGTTCATAATCCTGAAGGAAATAGTTTTTCAAAAAAATAAATAATTCGTGTCGAGAATAGAAGGATCAGCGCGTCCGCGCAGTGATTTGGGTGCACTCACACTATAGGTAAAAAATTTCACTAAGCCAGACAAAAAAGACGCCGACACCCCTGCGCCCACTTTGAAGTGTGCCCGCGCTAAGTCCGTGCAAGGTCAAGGAACAAAAATCTCTCATTTCTGCTTCCTAGACCTGGAAAGTGATGAAGTCTGGTGAAAAAATCTATCTAACAATGGTGACCGAAGTAAGAGAATGAGTTGAGCTCAAGCTAGAAGAATTTAAATGGTGCGAGAATTTCCAGACGTTTTTCCGGAAGAGTAACCTGGAATGATCCTGGACCGCAAGGTAGAATTCGAGATTAACTTGGTTCTGGTGTTGCGCCAATATCAAAGGCACCCTACCGAATAACTGTAGCTGAACCCAAGGAGCTAAAAGAACAATCCCAAGAACTGTTAAACAAAAAGCAAATCAGACCAAGTGTCTCTCTTTGGGGAGAGCTCCAGCCCTATTTGTTGTAAAGAAGAATTATGTAAGTATGAGGTTGTATATCGACTACCTTCTAAATCAATAAGATCACAATCAAGAACAAATATCCTCTTTCAAGAATAGACGACCTATTCAATCAATTTAAAGGAGCTATAGTTTTTCGAAGCTCGATCTGTGGTCATGCTATCATCAACTGAAAGTCAAAGTAGTTGACATTCCAAAGACAGCCTTCAAAACAACGTACAGACATTACGAGTTAACGGTAATGTCATTTAGATTGACAAATACTCCAGCGGCTTTCATGGATCTCATGAACAAAGTATTCAAGACAATCTTTGACAAATTTGTAATAGCATTTATCGATGGCGTGTGAATTTTGGCTAGAGAGAAATATGAGTTTTGTGTAGAGAGCGTCACTTTCTTTGGTCATATAATATCAAAGGCAGGAGTATCAGTGGATCCCAAGAAGGTAAAGGCAATTTTAGACTGGCCTAAACCAAAGACTTTAACAGAAATTCAAAGTTTTGTAGGGTCGGTAGGCTACTATCGAAAATTCGTCGAAGGTTTTTCTTTGATAACCATACATATCTCTTACAAAACTCACACAAGAGAACTTCAAATTCACGTGGTGTGAAGAGTGTGAAAAGAGATTCCAAACGTTCAAGAGAAGTTCGCATCCACACCAATAATATGCTACCTACCGAAGGCAAGAGCTTTACCGTTTATAGCGACACATTAAATGGAGGTTTAGGATGAGTACTCAAGAAAAAAGAAAGGGTAACCACATTTAAAGTCGTACGGGAAAAATTATCCTACTCACGATCTGGAGTTAGCCGCCGTATTTTTCGCATTAAAAATTAGGAGGCATTTAACGGTACCGAGTGAAAAATATTCACAGATCATCAAAGCCTTAAGTACTTATTCACTCAGAAGGGATTGAACATGAGACAGAGACGATGGATTGCATTGTTAAAAAAATTACAACTTAACAATAAGCTACCATCCAGGCAAGACAAACAAGGTAGCTGATGCATTAAATAAAAACATAGGCAAGATGATCCTAGTATCACTCTCTGCGCAACCATACCTTAAAGAAAACGTTAAGCTAAATCAGGATCGAGACCCGCTTTGACGAAACTTAAAGAACAAATCAAAGAAGAGAAGTCTCAAGATCTTTAGACTGGTGACAAAAGAGTCTTGAGAATGAAAAGACGATTGTGCGTACCAGACGTTGATAACTTTCCACAAGAAGTGATGTCTACATCGCATAAATCAAAATTTCCAACCCACTCTGACAGTACAAAGATGTATAGAGACTTGAAGAAAAATATCTAGTTGAGCGGAATGAAGAAGGACGTATCAGAATTCGCCTCTAGATATCAAGTATGTCAGTAGGTAAAAGCTGAACACCAACGACCTGGAGGACTACTCCAGGAAATCCCAGAATAGACATGAAGCATATTTCCATAGATTTTGTAGTGGTTTGCAAAAATCAAGACAAAGTCGTGATGGAATATGGGTAATCGTAGTAGATAGACTTACAAAATATACGCACTTTCAACCCGTTAGCATGAACTATAATATGGACAAGTTGACTACCTTATATATGGACAATATTGTGCAATTACATGGATCGCGCTTTTGGAAAAGTTTCCAACAAGCCATGGGAACCAAGGTCACTCTCAGTACGGCTTATCAACTACAAACCGATGGTCAAACTGACAGAATAATACAAACCCTTGAATATATGCTAAGAGCATGTGCCCTAAGTTTCAGTAGGAATTGGAGCGAGCATCTACCGTTAATTGAGTTCGCCTACAAAAAAAGCTACCATAGCGGCATTGGAATGACGTTGTACGCAGTCATGTACGGGCGGAAATATCGATCACCTTTATACTGGGATGAAAATGGGGGAAAAGTTATGATTGGGCCTAAGTTGATCCAAGCAACAGTGGACAAAGTAACTGTCATCAGAGAAAAACTTAAGACTGCCCAAAATCGACAGAAAAGTTGGTTGATCTGAAAAGAAGACCAGTGGAAATATATGTCGGTGAAAAGGTTTATGTAAAAGTTTCACCCATGAAAGGAATTGTCCGATTTAGCAAGGCTGAAAAGCTAAACCCTAGATATGTTGGACCTTCGAAATTCTGGAAAAAATGGGAACATTGGCTTATAGATTAGCGTTACCAACCAATATGTCAAGGATCCACAATAGTTTCGCAATTAAGAAATACATTATGAATCCAAGCCATGTTCGTGAAGCGGGACCACTCCTGATCGAAGGGAATTAAAAGGAAGAATTGAAGTACGAGGAAATTCATATTCACATAGTGGACACCAAAGATCAGGTACTTAGGCGAAGAACTATTTCGTACGTCAAGGTGCAATGGTTTAATCATACTGAAAGATAAGCCACCTAGGAACTGAAAGAGAAAATGCGTGAGCAATATCTTTACCTCTTTGAAAATCAAGTCAACTCAAGTTTCGATAACGAATCTTCAAATAAAGAGAGAGGGGTGTAAAGCCCACAAATTTTGAAACTCGGCATTTTAAATTTTCGAAGTTCGTACTGGATTGTTGTCAAGAAACTCGAAATTTAATTTATATATACAAAAATATATATTTCAAGATAAGCAGATTGTGATCGTCATCTATCCGCAACCAAATATAAAAATTTAAATATCTGGATCCCGATCTTAGAATTTTGAAGATGGAGATGGAGTTCAAGTCAATCTCAAACTCCTCCTCATCACCTATAAATAAGACCTCTTGCAATTCAAAATTTACACCACTTTCTTCACTAATATTTTCAGAAAAAAAGCTAGAGGAGCTCAGACAAAACGCTTGTTTTGATCTTTGCACTAGAAAGCTAAGAATATTCACCAGATTGGAGGGTCTTCTTTGGTAATCAAAATAAAAAAAGCACTGATTGTGGGATTAAATATTACTCATGGTTATCCTTCATGATATTCCATTAGCATACATCACCAGATCTAATAATTTTCTTACTCCACACATGGGATTTTACTTACTTTGACTAGGACTGGTTCATTGCATTCGTTCTGTAGACTACATACTTTTTTGACCTAATAAGAAGAAAATCACATTTTTATATTTTCCTGTCCGACAAATTCCAAGGAAATTTGCACAGCAGGTGACTAAAACAAGTGATTGAAATATTTACGAAGCAACAAAATCTAAACATTTATAAGTTCATTCAAGAGAAAGGAAGCACTGCCAAGACCCAAGCAAGATAAAATAGCTCTATCAAGATTTAATTCTATAGGCTGGTAGGATAATTACATTGTCATGATCCATATGGCGCAGAAGTTTAATTTCTCGAAGGGTCCTTTTAGCATCAATTCTGTTGTCAAATGCATTGCCAATCTTCTTAATAGCCACCTCTTCACGTGTCTCGGAGTTCACAGCAGCACTGAAGCAGATGAAATATCACATTTTCCTTCATGCTAATAATGAACGGGAAATAGAAGGAAAACAGATAGCAATTGCGACACATCACATGTCATGACATGCTAACCAGTGATTGAAAACCACACCCCATAATCACAAGTGACCAAAAAATTTAGAGATTTATTCAAAAATCTAAAACTGAAAGCAACGATGATAACAAAATCAAATTTTCTTCCATGATTTTGCACCTCCGGATGCAGGGGACGACGTTCAAGTAGCCTTTTTTACACGTAAACTAGCAACACCAAGAAGAAGAAAAATAAGAAATAACTCAAAATATTCCAAAATTCAGTATCCTGATCAAAAGAGACATTGGTTCAAAATTACAAAATTCAGTATCGTGAAGATCTGGGAGCAGATCAGACATACAACCATCAAAACTCGGAATCAAAATTTATTCCCAAATCAATTTATTTCAGAAAACTAAAATACACAAAGCACAACAAACTCGAGATCAAGAAAAAACAACAGATTTTCTCGATTCTCACCAAACAATGCCATAAGCCCCACGACCCACAGGCCTGATCGGAACATACTTGCGGGAAACTTCAAAGAGATTCCCATACACATTGTACTGGACATATCTTCCTCCATGAGCGGGCACCCCTTTGATATTATGCCCACCATGATCACCGGCACCAGAACTTGACTCCATAGAAAGAAAAAACAACACTCAAGACCAAAAACCCAGCTCAAAGATTGAATCTTTGATCAAGTTCTTGGCTTCTTTGGTGGTAGTGTCGGTGCCTCTGAAAGCAGAACGTGATCCTCTTACATTTCTTTGCCTCTGGGCCGTGTTATTCGGTGGTGAAATACAACTTTATTTCGATTTCTTTATAATTTTGGGAAGAGAAAGTGGTGTTGGCGTGTGAACTTTTGAACTGGAATGACTCGAGATTACTCGTGAAATTAATTGACTCCTTTGAGAGGGACGATGGTAGGTTGGTTCTATGAATCTTCAACCATACACTTGGCCTTGGATAAAGGTTGACTATAGATATAATAAATAATATTTATATTATTTATTTTTAAAGTAAATATAAATATATAATAAAAGTAAAAAATAAATAGTTATAATAGTTACTTTTAAAGTATGTTTTTTCAATTTGGTAAATATTTATATAAAATATGTGTTTAAATCAATTGTTTTATTTAATTTGACTGAATAATTTTTATGTTTTATTTTTTTTTTTTTTAGTATTTGTAATTTGGCAAGAATAATTTTGCAAAATAATGTTGGTGAACCTCTCAAAGTGCTTAATGGGTTGGAAAAAGGTTGACTATAGATATATCAACTAGTCTTCGCCTGTAAATTAAATATAAATATAACAGCAATTATAATTTATTTATTTTATTTTATTTTATTTTATTTTTTTGAGGGAAATTACTTTTTATTTGAGTATATATATGTTGTTGGGAGACAATCATTGGTAGCCAGACAAGTATTGAGTAATGTACCAATGTTGGCTTCCCATAAATAATGTACCAATCGAAATTGCCTAGATTTTAGTTTAAAGTTCCATAATTTGGTGAGGAAAAAAAAACATTTAATCATATAATTGGTAGACTCAAAAACATTATTTGGATTTCAAATGAAAGACATTTTATTATAAATATCTCTATTCGAATATTAAAATTAATAAATAATAACTTATAAATCTATGAGGGTATACGTACCACATATTAGACAAGCTTTTTAGGATGTTACGCTTCTTGAGTTTATAACCTAAAATTAGTATTCTAATAGAGAGTCTGTGTAGCAGAAGAGACGACCTAGAAAATACCCAACATCGAATCAATGTCGATAATAAAAATTATAGGTTAGATTAATGTGCGTGATTTATGCACTGAATACTGAAAGTTGAGTGAAAATCGTCTAGAGTAGACCGCCGTTGACGTCGACTTCTTAAGAGATCTGCAATGTTATATATGTCTCATATCGAATATTAAAACTAATACATAGTAGCTTATAAACCCATTAGCGTATACCACTTATTATGCAAGTCTTTTGGGATTGTACCCCCTCTTAAGTTTATAACTTAACATTGATACTCTCGTTGATAATCGGCATAGCGGAAGTGGAGACCTAGAAAAGGGTTACCGTCAGATCAGTGTCGATAAAAAAAATTATAGGTTTGATTAAGATGCATGATGCATTAACCAAATACTGAAAGGTGTGTGAAAGTCGTCTAAAGTGATCTGTCATACAAGGTGTATTATCACTATTTGTTATGTGCGTGTGCATTTGTAAACTCATTTTAAACGAAACAACATGGTCAAATTTTACAAAGAGGGGATATCGAGAAGGTCAAAACCAACTATTTTGTTCGCACAATTTGGAGGCAATATTCTGACATTCTATATACAATTACTTATGTTCAAACACCTTAATCAAACATTATTTTATGATCCATAAATCTTCTAAAAAAAAAATGTATCATCTCAGTCTAACAGAATAAGAATTTCAATCAAGGTTTAATTTTCAAACTAAATAAACGAAAATGGGTTCACCTAAAGGGTATGGCATGCTTATAAAGTCTAAAATATATATATATATATATATATCCAACAGATTTACGATGGTTTTTCCTCTGGTGTACATAAATGGCCTAAGTCATATGCTCGACTATGCCCAGCTTGAAAAGGAGCAACTGCAACAAGAATGGTTTATAGGGGCCAGCCATAAATGCTGGTATAAAAGGCCAACAAACATGAGTTGATTCAAGCATTTTACATGGGATTGAACTTCCATTCATAGGAAAAGATTACACATGCACTGTCATGCTCGGCCTCTAGTTGGCTCTCATTCGAAACGACATACGACAAAGGGGTGATCTAAAAAGTCCCAAGATTTGATAATACCACCGAGCTTATAGGACGACATGGTTTCTTCTGATGTCCCCTATGTTAAAATCAGAGATACCTACAGTGCATGCCTTGTTAATGGATGATCAATTCTGGAACAGGACGATTACCTTTCTCGGTGGGAACTGGACAAATCTTGAACAATTTGCCGTTCCTGCATTTTCAATGAGAGGAAGAATTTCAAAAATAAAAAAGGAACCACTTGTTTTTTTTTCTTATGAAAGTGACATATTTATCATGGGTGTAAGCCATGCATCATGAGAAAGGAAGTTATCTGCCTCCAGCATGTGTATCACATGACTCACTTTGGGTCTCTTCTGAGCATCAGGATCCACGCATCGAAGGGATACCAAAATAACACGTTACAGCACCTTCGAAGCAGGCTTTTTGGGAAGTTTAGGATAAGCTGCTACCTCGGATTCCCGGTTCCCAATCATCATTTTCAGCCAATCAATCAGATTGACCTGCCATTTTTAGTCATAAATAATGGTTAGAAATAAACAACCTCACGAATTCAAGAAAAAAAAAAAGAAAAAGAAAAGAAAAGTGTCGAGATTTTCTTGCTGTTAAAACATTAAACTGACCTCTTTCTTAGGACGACTGTAGTCAACAGGAGATCTTCCGGTTATAATTTCCATAATCAATATTCCTATGCTGTAGATATCACTCTTCTCATTCAGCATACCAGTGCAAGCATATTCGGGAGCAACATAACTAGTATACCACAAAAAAAAGGTCAGTACTTCCCAGCTACAGAAGTAACTTACTACGAGGAAACATGAAAACAAATACATGTATATATAGACACACATATAATGCGTGCGTGATTCCCATCACACGCGAGTTGTGACATGAGTTCTGTCTGAATTCAGAAGTTTTGAAATCCCATAATCTGACAACTTGGGATTCCATTGACGATCAACCAGTATGTTGCTGGACTTGACGTCACGATGAACAACCTTTGGTTTCAGACCCTCGTGAATGTAAGCCAAGCTATAAGCAATTCAAAGGTCATGCAATGCTCGAATTATATTTAGCATACACTTTATCTGTCCCTATAATTATGTTCATACGGATCTCTCATGTTAAAGGGCTGATTTCTCCTATATCACCGTGAAGCCTCTGGTCTAAACTTTCTCCGCTTGACCCCTGAAAGCACACGAAATAAAGCATGTGAGGGATAAAAACTAACCTATACAGATTTTTGAGTCAAAAAGGCAAGTTTTCTACCGCAAGAAGCAAGGAATATTCCCCAAAAATACTAAGAAATCATGTTTGTTTAAGTACACAATTAATTAGCAATGCAAAAGCAAGGTATAGCAGATATGAAAGAACTGAATTATCAAGTGTTATAATTTTGAAAACAGGACTTGGAAAATTTTGCATACTTGCAATTCAACAAATTCTTTATAGCAATTCTTGTGTTATCAACCAACACACCATAATAAACGATACCATATCCGCCTTCACCAATAACATTCTCATCAGACAACCCATTAGAGGCAACCTCGAGCTCTTGTAAAGTATACCATTTCCCTCAACCCAAATGCGACACCTCGAGCAAGGATCCACTGCCTCCAACTAACCCAGTTTCTGTCCCACCCGTAGCTCTGCTCTCACCACCAGATGGCCCTCTATCGGAAAACACAACTTTGTGTTCTACCTTCCCAATATCTATCTGTATCTTCGGAACCATCAGAAAGATAAAAAAGAAACCGAAATCAATTGATACCAGTATTCATAAAGATGTTAAAAACCATCTAACTGTTATAAATAATCCAAGTTTTTATTCTTAAAATACCAAAAGGGAGAAATCATCGTTTCATTCACTGACCAGCTCTCATGGATAGTGACTCAAAGAAATCATCAAACTACTCTGGTTAAAGTGTCATCTTACACAAAGAAAGAAACGGAATAAATTATTGCAACAAGATTATAACTTTACTTACAAATACCACACTTGCAATCACATGAATCTAAAAATTACAATGTCATGATTCTAGTAGTGCATAAATATTTTTTTCTCAAGCTCCATATCTTTGGATTTCTTTTTGTTTTATTTTATTATAAATATACCATAAAAATTAAAAATGTCAAAATATTGTGCATGTAATTACTAAAGGTGGTCGAACCACCTATCAGGGGTGGGTGGGCTAGAATCTTTATACATAAAAAATGCAGCGGAAAATTGAAAAACAAAAGCGTACGTTAAGGTTTTGGTGCCTTAATGTCAATATTGATGAAGAAACTTTAAAATAAAGATAGATGACTTTTTTGAAAACTAAGTTAATACTTAATGATTAAGGTTCAGATTCCTATTGTAAGGAACTTTGATCTTTCGAATACATCAATTTTTATCCCCAAAATACTTTTTTNTTTTTTTTTTTTTTGAGAAATGGTGTGCAAAATAAGAAAACAAACGCAAAATTAAACACAATGTTATGCTTTGGTAGTACAAACCGACACATGCATGAGTGCTAAAAATAGTATTACATTATCAAATGAGTAAGAGAGGCATGTACAAATCTAACCATAATTCTTCGTCATGCTCCTCAATAATTATATTAACTTGTAATTAACGAGAATAGAATATGTGACTTTGTTTTTGAAATCAATTGTAGAATCGAATATGTGATTTTGTTTTTGAAATCAATTGTAGAATCGAACGTTGTTTTACAAAAAGTTATAGTTTGTGAGAGTTATATAACTCAAATTTTTAAATCTCACAACAGTCTTAACAAAAAATAAAGATAAAAATAAACTAACATTTTGAGAATTTGACAAAAATAAAAAAAATGCGAAAGTTATAACCGGAATACGAGTTTACTAAAATAAATTTTTATCAAACCAAAAAAGGACACCTCTACCCATTTATTTGAAATAATCACTAGAGGGCCGATGCTTAATATATGATAGTGATAGATAATTTCGTTTATCATCATCCAAATCATATAATATTTTTAGTATTACAATAAAGTAATTCGTCCAAGAATTCACAATTTTTCATGTTCTATTAGGCTTGCTGGGAAGCCTGATGAACCAATTGACGATATTTATCAATTTTTCTCACTCACAACACACATCCTCTTGCTTCAATTTTTCATATCATGTATCAAACAATACCAATTGATTAATTGCAACACCTCCCCTCATCATACCATACAAATCTATCAATGGTTCGAAAACTAATGCTAGATAAATTGATAATCTTTGTTATCATAAACTTATAATTTACTAGAACTATAAATATTACTATTGTCAATCCAAGTTTTGTTCCCAAACTCATGAGCCATATCGGGCTCGACCCTACGCGCTCATGGAGTCGATGTATATTAGAGGATTGTATTCTATTAACATTTAATATTAAACTTACTTCAAGAAAGATATGTAAAAACAAACCCTCCACCAGAAAGAAATCATGAACAGAGAAGAGGGGGCAAAAGATTCCCGCCTCAAAACCTTTAGCTGAAGACAAAACGTTCATGAGAGGAGCTATGAAATTCTAATCTGGAAAATTCTGGACTTTTCAACACCTCAAGTGACAATCATAAGCTGTTTTTGTGCACCATACTCAGCATTCATTTAATGTGAATGGAAAATTTCTCATAGATTTGACATAGGACACGCCATTACAAATCATTTTTGGTGATCAGACCAGTATATCATGATGCGTATAGATGATCCCACTGTCCATGCTTCGTGCTTAGTCTTCCTTCTTATCGGTTTCGTCGATAGCAGCTAATCTTTCTACTAAGGGAGGATGAGAATAGTGATAAGCAGAGTACCAAGGATCCGTGTTCATGGCTGAAAGATTCTCTTCCTGTCAAAAAAACCAGCTCGTATAGTTATGTATAGGTGTAAAAATGGAGTCCCACTATGCCTAGAGCCCAGGTGCCCTCCTTGTAGGCTTTCAATGACTATGTACGGAGTGATAAGGGACCAAAAAAGTTCAAAAAAAAAGCTGGGAGTAAGATTTGAACTCTTTACATTGGTCATAAAGGAAACTTGTGGGTGGTTTATACGAGTGAATGACTTGGCTGTTTTTGCATAAAGGTGACCAGTTACATCGAGTCTCAATCGCAACTAGTGGGTAAAAGGTGGCCCAACATGTGATACAAATCATCAGAGACGTGAAAAACTATAGCATAATCAATAGCTAAAACTCTTTTAGAAGAGTAGAGGCCTCAAAGTAAAAGAAGCCAATTGTAATCTTGTTAGTATTACCATCATGACAAATCCCCATCCAGGAAACTGAAATCTTGTTCATTCTATATGTTATCATAATCAGTAAAGTTCGATGTAAATGAGGCTCAATAGTAAATAAAAGGGTAAACAAAAGAAATCACCTGCAGTTTGACAAGTGCAGCTCGAAGAGGTGAAGCGTACCCGAGCTTCTTGGCAAAAGAATCAGCCTTCAAAAATGAAACAGAAAGTCAGATTTGACCGATGAATCGACAAACTCCCAACAACAAACATAGAATTTCTTATTCCATACTGATACACGCCTAAATAACAAGAGGTTACCTGGAACTCGAAAGACCGGCTGACTAGGTTAAGTAAGAAGCTCACAATATGCTGCAGAGGAATCACAGTATGCTGCATTGACAAAGACAGATTCAACACATGTACAGGTCCCAGCACACTGATTAACTTTATTTCCAAAAGACTGAATTTTCAAATTTGTACAGATAAGCCACGTGTTCAACTGAACACTTGTGAAGTTGAATACTATCGTATATTTCTTTGATACCTGAAATATAACAAGTCCAATAAGGACGGGTTGTGTATCAAATCCAAAACTATGGAAAAGATCTTTCGAGTTCCTGACAAGTGTGTACCCTCCGAACTGTAACAATGTGAGTACCTGCATCAAAGTGAAAGATGCATTAAAAGTATCCATATCACTACGGCTTTCGGAGAAGTAACTATGACTTGAAACACAAAGTAAACATTAGCTTGTACATACATGGGTAAGAGAGAACGTCTTGTCCTCGTGTGAATCAATATATTCTATAATCTATAGAAAACTCATGGTAATAGTTAAAATATTGATCCAACCAATATTTGCCCGTGAATACATTCAGATGATGGTAAAACTCCATACAGGTATGATGCTACTGTCTTAGTCCAAGAAGGATTTTTCTGTAGAGATGACCCAACCCCCATTCTCTTTAGCACAAGAATTGAATCAAACATATTCCATGATTAATGTAACGAGGGCACCGTGATCACCATTTGTTATGTGAACCGCAACTCACATTATAAGACAAATTAGCTACATCTAGAACTACTGTAATACCTGAACTGCGATGAAGGAATACAGGGTATGACTAAGCTTCCAGTGACCAAGTTCGTGGGCAATCACGGCTACAATTTCCTCGTCATCTTTACACTGCATTGAATCAGTCAATAAGTGAATTACCAGGAAAAAAAAGAAGTAAATGATTAGAGATCCTGGACCACTGCAAGACAAAACAAAAGACATATAGAAAACAGGATGATCACTTGCATTCAATCATCATGATACTTTTGGCATTGAGCAACTTAATGATCTTTTGCTAAACCTAGCACTATCAACTTAAATATGCACAAGAAATAGAGTCCAACATAAAAATATATTGGCCCAGTTTTTTTAACTTCCAAGCAGAGATTTCTCTCACTGAAAGTTCATAGCAATTTGATACTCTTTTGAAATTAACATCACATCACTCAGCAGCCACTCAATAACACCTGGTCATTACCAATATCACTTATCATTCCCAATAAACATATCACTTCATCATTCCCAATAAACAGACAACGCAAATACAATTTTCAAATTCAAAAATCTCATTCACTTCAAAACAAAGAAAAAATAGACCAAACAAAATAACAAAAGATTGCATCAAGCATAAAATTTTATACTACACATTTTTAAAAAATCTTTTCAAAATTTTCAAGTTGGAATAAACAAAAACAGAAAGCCGAACCAAATGCTACCATTATTGCTAAAACTTCGTCCATGGTTCATCAATTGTACAAAATCTAATTATCTGCCTCACCATAAGGCTGAAAGGGTCACTGAAACTAGTCATTATCTTGTTACTCTAGAAAATTTTCCTTTTAACAAATACCAAAAGTATATCATTGTCAACTCTATTCGTATCTGTATATGTTACAACAACTCAAATACAGCTGGGCTCCAAAAAGATGGCCGCATAAGAACAATTATGACTCCACTAATCAGTGATACTAAACATTTCCCCACGAGTGAAATGGTTTCTATCAACACAAAAATGATCAATCAAAAGCAGATGCTGCACAAGAATAAATTTTACGTCACTGTTAGACAAGATTCGGATATTAAATTAAATGTAACCATCAAATCACATGATTGAGCTATTTTTCATTTGAATTGATGTGAATGTTATTGAACTCTAAATGCGGTTTTCAACTCCTTTATAATTTTCCATTTGTAGACAGAAGACATAAAAATCAGTGCCAAGAAGCCAATACATTGCTGTCTAGCTCAAGTAATGTGAGTGACATTTAATACCATATAAGATATCAAAAAAGTCAAAATTTTGGCCAAACCCAGGTTTCAGTCAGGCCAGACTGCTCACTGAACAACACTGTCATGAACCGAAATGAGAAGTCCTGAGCATGAAATTTCGAGAAGGAAATAAAAATATCTGACACGGGAGACATTGCAGAAAAAGAAAAGTCTGAATGCAATTAGGTTCTGTGGATGGAATTTTAGGGTTGAAGGATGATGACTTGTACTGGTTGAAGGAAGACCGATTGGCTGCTGAAGACACAATATAAAATGTCTAAGAAACACTTTAAGTTTTAATTCAATTCATACATCATTACTTCTATCATCTTTAGTTGGTGATGACTTCCACACAAGTGAGAAGCATTCGGGTTAATCCTTTCTCTTTCTCCATGTTTTATTTATTTGATGTGTTTTAAAAAAATACAAATAGAGTTTTCAGAGAATCAATGTAGACTACACTGAATTCTTATCAAATTTGATCGATATTTAACTTCAATTTATATTTCATCATCTGTTCTTATAAATCTATCATATCTTCTTGAACTTATTCTTTCGTTAGTCATCCAAGACATGGTTATTGTGTGAACCATGCTGGATCATGTTAGCTCTTTTGGATGATTGAGTAAATTTGTGGTGCACACCCCATGCTAAAGACCATTTAATTGGTTGTGTGAGTCATCCTATTAATACTTGTTGAGTCTTCAAATAACTAATTAAGCTACAAACAATAGATGATTAGTTACTTATAAATACATGATTACAACCAAACAAGAAAAACTTTTGTCAGATTTTAGTTTAATATGAACCCTTGAAATCGATTTAGTAAATTGAAAGAGACCACCATTCCAATGAAAAGGACCACCATTCCAATGAAAAGAGAGATCAATTAACTAACTTTACGTCATTAGTCTTTCACATATTTAGCTCTAATATTGTGATAAGTTAAATTTTTATTTAAATATTTCATTTTTCACTCTAATTATTCATCTCAATTTTATTACTTTAACATTTTCACACTCACTTCTACGCTATTATTTTCATACTATAATATTAGTACACTCACTTCTACTTTATTATTTATGAGTTAAAATGATCAGATGGGATTAAACTATTAAACATTATGCATACACTGAATAAATAACAAGGATGTGCAAGGTACTCTACTACTTGAGTCGTGTTCATTGCAGAATTTATTGAACCTAAAGAAGGCAGAAAATATCGAAGTTTCATTTGGGACGTCCACATACCTGCTGTATCAGTGTGTCATAAAGTACAATCCGCTTGTTCTTAAAAAATCCATACATGTATGCCTGAACAAAATGTTTAACATTAAACAAGCCCATAAGATAAGCTTGAAAAGATGGAAAGGACAAGAATACTGAATAAAAAGATAAGAGAAACAAAATTAATAAATATCAAATGAGTGAAACAGAAAATTTTTCCTCTCCCCTGTAAGTAGGGAGAGTACATACTAGCTTTGTTGACATATTCTTCTCATAACACTACACCCTATAAACCATTTCAGTTTTCATGTTGAACTATAATAAAAATCTAAGAATCTGTTGGAACTTTTCAAGTTCGTAATCTTGATTTTGATGTTAACAAAACTTGTTATTGTGTTTCTAACATATTTACTCAAGTGTGAAGTTGTTAACACAAGAAGCAAGCTGAAACTGAATTCTGCACAAACTGAATTTCTGGCGAGCTTCGGTGTTTTGATTATATCTCCCAGCTGGATGATCCAAATGACAATCCGCCAACTTAACTGTTAAGAAAACTCAATTTGGAACAAGTCGTATTTCACGTCAGTTGGGCAAAATCGGATGTTATCATGGTCTAACTGATCGATGAATTACCGAACTGATCATACGAAAACAGCAATCAGTTGGGTTTGAGCAGTTGCGGTATTTTGGTCATATCTCTCAGCTCGGTTATCGAAATGAAGCGATTCAGTATGCGTTGGAAAGATAAGACAAAGATATACAAATCATTTTCAGAAGTCAGAGTCTGAATCGAAGCTTAAGATGCTGATAAATGACGATGCAGCTACTGGTTCTGCACAAACTGAAATCAGTTAGGCTGATTTCAGCCCACCAACTGAAACTGAACAAGACTAGTTGAACTGAACCAGTTGAAACTGAACCAGACCAGCTGAAGACCAATTGAACCAGACCAGCTGAACTGAACCAGACCAACTGAACCAGTTGAACTGAACTGAACCGAACCAGCAGCTGACCAACTGAACTGAACTGAACCAGCTGCTGACCAGTTGAACTGATCGACCAGTTGAGTTGACCAGTGGGGAAAATGCCCAGCAAGACGAATTTGACCGTTGCAATTTCAGAAACAGTACAGAAACTTTCCAAACGGTCATATTCTTGTGTCTAACGTATATATCATTGTTGGGGCTTATAAATACATCATCTTGAAGATCAAACAAGAGCTTTTGAAGTGGATTCAAAGCATTGGCAGTTAACATGAAAAAATCAACTAGTTGAGAGCACAAGCCCTTGTGTGTGGATACTTGAGATGCACACTGTAAATGATAAATTCCTCACACACAATCACTCACACATATACAAGAGACTTGAACTTCAAAGATTAGTTGAGTGAGTCTTGCACAAAGACAATAAACTTGTGTATATAGTCTTTGCATATGAGACATTAAACAATATGCTGATTGTGAGGTGCTGCCTACAATCTTGAGTGCTAGGAGTTCAGTTTAGGCAGTGGGTAAGTCCTAGCTGAATGGGTTTGTACAAGTAGTTGTATAAATCAAAGTCTTCTAGTGAATCCTACCCAAGGGGAAGAAGGGGTGACGTAGGAGCATTTGAAGTCTCCGAACATCCATAAACAAATTTGTGTCCATTTGTTTATTGCATTTAATTATCATTTTTATAGTTTTAAAGATGCATTGTTGAAGCATTTTATGTGTTCTACAAATACCAAAATATTGCATATCAAGTGTTTGATAAAATGCTTCAACTAAAATATTTTTACTCATTCAACATGCATATATTTTAAATAGTTTACAAAATGTTTAATCGGTTTCTACGAAGGATTATTTCGAGTGTCTTCCGCTTGGTTTGAACACCAAACTCGATTTAATTCATCGGTGTTCAATATTTCAAAAACCGAGCTATTGTAGCTCAACGATTGCCCCCCTAATCGATCATAACAGAATCATTTCGGTAACCATCAAAACCCGAATACTTCTTCCATGTGTTAATTTTCATAGAATCATTAATTGATCAACCTGATACACAAACCAATTCCTCTTCATTTCCTCACTCCATGGCTCATGAACACGCTTGTCTACGCTAAAGACCCGGACAAAAGGCAACGAGATTTTAACAATGTATGATCCAACACAGCAAAGAAATATCAAGGGCAAAACTTACAAACATCAATCTTAAAGTCCATTTCATATATTTTAAGTGTCAAGATAATCAGTGCTATGAATAAATGACTGGGAGGTTTCATGGGTCTATTTACTTCTACATGCAAACAGGGAAGGAAGAGAAACAAAACAGTTCTCACATTACTATGGCTTGACCTTGTCGATCCATCAACAACAAACAATTTCTTCAAGGGAAATTTCAGTGATGAAGCAAGGCTCTCAATTTTGATCCTAAGATTTCCATCTGGAAGCTGCTTGTTCACCAAAAAATAGAGAGAGAATACAAGCAGTAAATACTCTATTCAGCATATCAATATGACCTTACAGAAAAACAATATTGATAAGACGAGCTCTTTATCCTAAAAAAATTCCCATAACTTACAGGAGTGAATTTGTTGAATAGGGGGGCTATCAGAATTGGATAAATGGTCATCATCACAAGTGATACGACAAGCATAAATGCCCACAGATATATGGCCAAGTATGGACCTCCTTTCTGCATCCAAACACATATCACTGTCAATCAGCAGTTCAATTAAAAAGGTTAATCTGAACATGAAGAATGGAAGGAGATTAAAACACAATCAAAAGAAAACATGAAAAGCATTTTGAAATGCTTCATGAAAATTAATGGAAAAAGGTAGAAATTATGATGCAACAACCAGATAACGGTTATCTTTGAAGCCGACAACATGTAAATGCTACAAATTTAATTACCTGAACTATAAAAATGATGGCAGCCACAATAGGTGGACCAATCACTACAGCCAAGGCAATTCCTTTAATCATATCCCTTATGAATAGCCATATTGTTTGCTGCAAAATGGAAAGAACATAAAAGTTTATGAAAAAGAACTACAATTCATATGAACAGATAACATGACCAAAGATCAGAAAAATGAATACCTTGTTGAAACCATGGCGGGCTTCAATCACAAAGGTTGAGTATAAAGAAAATGGTAAGTCAGTTAACTGCACGAGGATTTTAAAACAAAAGGTTAGAAAAAAGCATAAGAAAAAATAATATATGGAAGTGCGTGCAACTGCACTCGAGTATTGTGTGCACCTGTGACCAAAACATTACACCAGCTAAAAATGCAAGAGTGTGCAGTATCTCATTTTCTGCATTGAGGCCAGCATACAGCAAAAATTCTCCAGACCTCTGCAATCATAAGAAACCAAAGAACGCATGATGACAATGCCAACTGAGTCAACTGCAAATACAAGATCGATAGAGAAAGCCTGAGACAGCAATATACCTTCCAGAACCAGGGCAATACCCCAAAGGACAAGATCGCGGAGTCCATGAGTATGGTTACAAATTCATGAAGAAAATGGAAATGGCTGAAAAAAGGAAGCAAAAATAATAAAATACAAACTGAGGAAGTAAAGCAAGGTATTAACACTTGAACTAAAAATATTCTTGCTAAAAAAAAGTCACCATAACCTTTTGTCGATGCTATAGGCACGAGATTTTTCAAACTTTTCTTGGCTGATTACTCCAACCAAAGGCTTCGGAAGAGTTGGCAACTTAAGAGCAGCATGTTGCCGTATATCAAGATAAGTCTCAAAAATATAAACCATTATCATGAAACCTGAATAGTCAAAGAGCAAAATTAGAACAAAGAGCACGGATCAAGGGATATGGCAGTACCATTCCGAACTCCCAAAACCAAAAAAGACTGCAGCACATTTCTACCATTATAAATAAAAAATTGCAGTCTTCCTGCATTCCCATTTGCACTAGAATGAGAGCACGAGCTTACTACACTACACTTGCTCATCCTATAGTCCTCAGCTTCACATTTCCAAAGGTACTTATACCCAATCACAATTTCAAATAAATTTCTTCCCATTCAATTCCAAAACCCACTTGAGTAAACAACCCTTTGAGAAAATTAAAACTCGTTCAAAACCCTAAAACCCACCAACATTCAAGAACGCGCTCGAGAAATTACACCAGGAGGAAATCTGGAAAAACCACACCCTGTGCAAAAGAAAACAACTGACTGAAGAAACTAAATCATATCACAAGACAAAAACAGAGATACCAACTAATTCGCTCATCAAATCCAACAAAAAATTCAAGAAAACACAATAACACGATTACGAAATTGCAAGTTTACACTTCAACCAATGGGCGTGAGTAGTTTATCCAAATATATTCAAATGAAGCATACCAACGACTGCTTCCATGTAAGGAAACGCCATTGCAGACTTGCTTTCTTGGTAAGAAAGAGAGGTTTTTGGGAGATGGCTTTGGGAAGACGTATCTTTGAAAAGGGTGAATATGGCAATTGGAGCTGGTCGAGTGTTTCTCAAATAATATATGTATATATTATTATATTATTATTATACTTATAATTATGTGACTTTATTTCTGAATTTTTATTTGTATCATCGTTGAATTGTGAATTTTGTTAGATGTTTTATTAATTGTTTTTTCATGTAATCGCTAATTAGTTTGTATGTGGTTTACATTTATAAATTACTTGAATAAAACATGAAAAAAAATCATTGTTATATGCATTTTTTTAGGGTTTCTAATTTTCTGATTTGTAATCTGTTGGAACATTTAATATTCGTAATCTTGATTTTGATATCGAAAAAAACTTGTTATTTTGTTTCTAATGAACTTAACTAAGAGCGCAGAAGCTGAAACTGATCAGATAACGAGTCAAAAATTGAAGCTATCGACACGCAAACTGAAAACGTCAACTGATTGCTCAAACTAAACCAGTTCAACTAACTGACCAGCTGATAGGTAATTCAGCAAAAGACCTTCAGAAGCCCGACCAACTGATGAAGAGCCCAACTGACCAGTTCAACTGAAGCAGTGAAATCAGTTCAGATGACGACCCAACTGATTTCATCAAACCAGTTCAAGATCAGTTTAATTGACCAGTTCAGAACATCAGTTAAGAATCAATCAGTTCGCAGAACACGACAAGCTTTATTCAAATGGAATCCAGCTGTGCGCATTAAGGAAAAGCTTTTGTCCAGTCAAAGGACAATAATGAACGATGCAGCAGATTTTAAAGCCAAAACGTTCCAGAATGGTTGTCAGAAAGTACAGACATATTTTGAGGAACGAATTCAAATTGCAACGAACATATTTTATGAGTCTTGGTGTACGGTCATATTGCCTCTACAAATACAAGATCAAGACCATCAAGAAAAATACATCAGTGTGTGAAAGAAGAAGGACACGCTCAACTCATATCTGCTTACAGAAGCAATCAGCCCAGATCAGAGAGAACACTTCAAATTGTTATCAGCTTAGTTTAAAAGCATTTTTCCCTTGGTGTGTGAGAATACTTTCTTGTTGTATTCATATATCATTTCTCACACAAGCACACACAACATCACTCACATATAGAGAAAAAAGAATGTATTGATAAGTTGAGTGAGTCTTGCACGAAGAAAATAAATTTGTGTATGTAGTATTTCTCACAAAGACGTTAAACATGTGTTGGCTGAAAGGTGTTACCTTCAGTCTAGACTAGGAGTTCAGTTAGGCAGTAGGGTAAGTCCTAAGCTGAGTAGGTTTGTACAAGGTGTCGTATAAATCAAAGTCTTCTCGTGGATCCTACCCAAGGTTGTAGAAGAGGTGACATAAGAGTAGTTGAAGTCTCCGAACATCCATAAACATATCTTGTGTTCCTAACTGTTTAACTATTGCTTTAAAACTGATTTGATCAGTTCAGTTGATATCAGTTCAGTTCTTTCCATAACTGAACTGATACAAACTCGAACCGATTCATCTTATTTCAGTTATTCAGTTCACACAAACAAAAAGGCTTTAAAACTGATCAGCTTTCTTAACGAAAGATTACTTCAAGTATTTTCCACTTGTTTTAATACCAAAATCGATTTAATTCATCGGTGTTTACACTCTTAGAACACGAGCTATTGAATCTCATTGAGAATATTGTGTTTGAAGCACTTTTCGCAGGTGTGAGAACCGATCCATCATAATCCATTTGTTTGTAATGTTGGCTATAACTTATGCGTTTTAAAAAAAAGTTTTTCGCTACCAAACATTTTTTGGGTATTGTTTTTAAATTATTTGAATAAAACATAGTAAAAGATCATTGTTATATGTCTTTTTCGAGTTTATAATTTTCTAATATCTTTATTTTAAAAATTATACGTTTAAATAAAGTTATATGACTTTTACATTTATAAATTATTTGATAAAAACATGGTAAAAATCACTATGATTTTCTTTTTTAGATTTTATAATTTTCTACTCTCTTTATTCTACTTGTGGTCATTAGCCAAAAATTATAAATAACATTTATACGTCTTTTTTAGATATAATTTTCTAATCTCATTATTCTACTTGTGGTCATTAGCCAGAAATTATATGTTAAATAAAAGTTATATGCCTTCTTTTAGAATTATTAATTTTTTTAATCTCTTTATTCTACTTGTGGTAATTAGCCAGAAATTATATGTTAAAATTAAGAGTATGTCTATTGTGAGACTGTTTAATGGATATTTATTCATGAGACGTGTCAATCATATCCATATTTACAATAAAAAATAATAATTTTTTGCATAAAAAGTAATATTTTTTATAGTTATCCAAATAAGAGATTTGCCTCATAAAATTAACCCGTGAAACTATCTCGTTTGAGTTTTAGTGTTAAATTATATCTTTAAAAAAAGTATTAACTATAACATGTGGTTTAGTTTCCAATATCTAATTCGTTTTTATATTCTTTTTAAATATTTATGGTTTATATTTATAAATTATTTTAATCAAATATGGTCAAAAAATTTATTATGATATACTATTTTAAAAAAAAAATTTCTAATTTTTAAATATCTTTACTTCTAATCGTTGGTTAGAACTTAAGTGTTTAAATAAAAAAATTTGCACTCAACATTTTTTTTTGTGGTTTACATTTATAAGTTTCATGAATGAAACACAAAAGATTATTGTGATTAAAGCCGTCAATTTGGGTTGAGTCCGTTGGGTTGGCCCAATCCACCAAACAGTTTAAATGAGCTGGTTTAAAATTTTGTCAAACCCATTTAAGGTTGACCTAAATGAGCCTGCGCGGTCCAGGCGTGCCTTGGTGAGCGGGTTCAAGTTGGCCCGCAGACTTGGTAGGGAATATTTTTTTATACATTATGGATTTATAGTGATATGTGTATTTTTTTTAGTGAAATTTGTGAATTTTTTTGTCAAATAATTTGTCTAAAATAAACAAGTGTGAAATCAATAATTAGAAATTTTGTTGAGATTTATTTTATAAATATTTACTTATGAAACGATAATTTAATTAATTATAAGAATTTTTTATATTTATTTTTTTGTGGGTCGGACCCCTACCAACCCATCTTGGGTTGTGTTGAGTTAGAGATTTCCAGCCTGCTGAGATGAAGGTTGGCCCAACCTGCCGAGGCAAATGAAGGGTTTTTGGCGATCTTATCCATCCCTGTATAGTACTTATTTCTCGGTTTTTCTTATCGGTGACCGTCTCTGATCCCCTTCTATTACGTCTCGAGCCCGAGCTTGCGCCTGCGTGACTACACAATGGTCTCCTATAACAAGTACTTCGTATTCGTCCTCGCTTTACGAAAATGATTAACCCAAGTTATCATATAAGTCCATTGTAGTCCATTATAAAATCATTTATCACACTTAACTTGTTCGACAAAACCGAAATGAATATCAAATCAAGTTCATATTAAGTTATAAAAAAAATTATTTAAAATTCTTAACTTGTTGATGACATTAGAGAGCTACCTCGTGTGAGATATAGGTAAAACAAATTCTAGATTTATAAAAACTTGCTACAATCTTGGCCTTTTTTTTTCGCTGACAATGATCGATAAATTCGATACAGTCGAAAAACATTTGGAGAGATGCACGCGAAAATGTGGAGGGAAACTAACTGTCCATACAGAATATACTATCAATACCTTTGCCAATGAGTTTATGGTGTCTGCTTATTAAAATGGACTTTATATAATGAAAGACAGTTATAAAAGTTTCTTAATTAATATCATCATAGACAGAAACTTTAATCTCCACTCGTTTTTTATTTATTCATTAATCATTTCTCAATNACACACACACACACACACATGATTTTATTTTTATAAGTTATAACATTGTCATTTTCTATGTTTCAAGTTGACTCTGTTTTATAATTTCTATATTTACATCATCATTTTTTTATTCAAATTCCAATCAATTAATAAAAACTATATATTACAATTCATTATTTAACTCTCCACGAATTGAATATTCAAAATTTTTCTAGATAATCTATATTATACAAAGACAACCAATTCTATTTTTAAAAACAAAAACATAGACTATATATTAATTCTATCCCAATCATAATAAGATCTAACAAGTGATCCAACCGCATGCATCGCCTACACCATGATAATGTGGTGGTCTTCAATACCCTGATGAGGTGAACTTTCAAGAGCATCTTCATAGCTTAAAAATGGCAGGACGTAGTAACAACTCTGCAATATTATAGAGAAGATATCAAACTCCATTTTAATTTAGAATTTAAATAGTTTTTAAGATAAATTTTTAAAAACAAAACGGGGAAAAAAAGGTGTCTAAGAGCCTCTATCGTTGTAGGCCTCTTGGATGGATCCCAAACACAAAGAGACTATATTTAGCGAGAAAAACTTGTGAACACGGAGATTGAGAAATATAATCTTAAAAACAAATATGATATCAAAAAAAAGTTTGACTTACTTTAATAAGATCAATTGCATCTTTGCTAATGCCGGATGTCAATGCCGAAAGGTGGAAACCAGGAAGATAATATATATAAAGTTAAAAAAAATATGTATAGTACATAAAAATAGTGTTAGGGAGGAAATCAAACACTCACCTGCGGAAACTTGTAAATCATGGCTTTAGCGAGTGCAAGGATCTCCGGCCATTCATTCTTGGTCGGACTCCCTATCACGCAACTTATTTTATGAAGTTCATCTGCTTCACTTCATAAAAATATTCTTTTGAGAAGGCCAAAACCAAAGAAGAACATAATGCTGAATGATTCAGAGGTAAATCATGAATTGTCTTGATGCAAACCAGACAAGAATATATGTTCCAATGAGCACACCATTATCTTCAAAGGAGGACGACGAATGTACGTACCTTGAGCCCGGAAACAGAACACGAAGAGTAAACAGTTCAGCCATTATAGCACCTATAGCCCACATGTCTACCAAGCAAAAAGAAAATATAATGTCACAAGGTGAGAACAAATTTATCATCAACTAATTTGTGTCGTATACGCACCGACTGGCGGACCATAAGTTGGAGAACGAAGTAGAACTTCAGGGGCCTAATACCTGCAAGATAAAACCAGGTTGAGTGCCAAGAAAAATCGTAAGTTATTTATATGAGAGAGCATCAACTACTCACCAGCGTGTTGTGACATAATCTGTAAATAGAGGGTGAGAATCAATCTCACGGCCCATACCAAGATGTGCAATTTTTATGAGATCCTTTGATGCCAACAAGTTTTCTGTCAAAATAATTGAACAAGATGTTTTGACCAAACATTACAAAGGCAATTGAACACTAGATTTTACATACTTAACAGACTTCGTCCAATCGATAAACTAACTAACAGAGCTTGATGAAGACTACAGTTAACCTGGCTTGAGGTCGCGATGGAAGTATCCACGTTGATGCATGTGTGCAAGACCTTCAAATACTTGGAAGCACCATATTCTCACTTCAGATTCAGAAAATAGTTTTCGACTGTTGTTAATTACTTGAAGTAGATTGCATTCTTCAAAGACAAAAGATTGTAAACAGGCAGGAAAGCAAATGAAGACACACGATAAGGCATAGTTTAGTACACATGATAGGATAAACATGTGATATATAATATAAGGATAAGTTAAGGATAAATAAGATGTAGGATATTGTATTTAATGTTTGGTATTATTTTAATAAGAGTGATTAAATTTATATATTAGATTGTAATGACAAAATTAACCTTATCATAAAAACTTTATTTTTCATTGTTATTGAGATCATGCACTTGTATATCTCAATTCTTAAATTACGATATATATATATGCGTGTATGTATATATATGTTTCATTGTCATAAAACAATTATAAATAAATTCTTTATCAAATAATCTTATATATTTTAAATTTTTAATTTGATGTGTCCAATACGCTAGTTCGTTTTTCACTTTTTTATATATTTATTTTATTTATATTTTATGTTTTAATATTTTTTATTGTTTCATGAGTTTATAATTTGATTATGGATATTTTAAAATAAAGTATTGGTGAAATTTCGAAATATCTCAAGTTTAGTAAATAGTATAGATTCATTTTAATACTAACTATTTAATTTTAAATTTTAATAACAAAAATATATTTTTAAAATTATATAAATTATGTATGTTCTAAAACAATATCAATAGCAATTTTTTTTCGAAAGAATATCTAAAACTAATTTAAATCCCAATGCTTGAGAAATGAGGGCAATAATGTCATTTCATAGAGTTTATTATTTATCATGTAGATATCCCTATACATTAGAGGGATGTCTTCTCCATAGTGAACCACCATTATCACGGGCCCATCCAATTTTTATGGGATATTAAAAAATGAACCAAACATGGGATGAATGATGATAAGTTATTAATTATTTAGTTATCAAGTGTACCAAACTATGCCTAAGGGAATTAATAATAATGTGTGTATTACCATGTATTCAAAAAAAAAAGTACAAGTCACCATATTCCTGGATAACTTCTTTGAGCTTTGTTATATTTGAATGGTTCATTGCTCTCAGCGTCTGTCAAGAAGAAAACCAATACATCACGTCGAACAAAATGAGATCCAATGATAAACAAACAAAGAAACAAATCACAAACCTTGACTTCTCTCAGGTTCATGCACTATTCCCACGAACGATATTTTATTTTCAACTTCTTAATAGCAACCTGTGCATCATGTAATTGATTAAATGTTCGCTTTTTTAGTTTATCTTTGAAATCCAAAATATAGCTACACCTACCACTTCACCAGATTTCTTACTCACAGCCTTCCAAACATTTCCATACGAATTATGTAACAAACCTTTCCATTCTTCCAGCTAAAGAAAGTATTTATTGATGAACTGATGCGTAAACCTCGACGACGATTTTGAATTTTGTATATATACTGACTGAACAAGATAATGATCACCCCGACACCTGCAAGTTTGTGTATGATCATCGATGTAATACCTCTTGTCCCACATCTTAAAAATTAAAGATTTAAAATGAGTTTATAATGGGCTTATAATGGATTTCTATAACAACTTGGGTTAATCATTTTTATAAAACGAGGACGAATACGAAGTAGTTGTTGTAGGAGTCCATTGTGCAGTCACGCAGGACGCGAGCCTGAGCTCGGGGCATGACAGAATGGTATCAGAGCCGATCACCAGCAAATAACACCGGGAAATAAGTGCTATGCAGGGCAAAGTGCTATGTGCATAGAAGCCACATGTTGAACATGCGGGGAAAAGTACTACACGACGGGAGCCATCTCTTGAACCTGTAGGAGTCACCTCTAGATTCTCGGTGCTAGTGGATCGAAGGGTCAGGCCGCGACAAGGACGTCTCATTCTGAAGGAGGGGTGATTATAATACCTCTTGTCCCACATCTTAAAAATCAAGAATTTAAAATGAGTTTATAATACGCTTATAATGGATTTCTATAGCAAATTGGGTTAATCATTTTTGTAAAGCGGAGACGAATACGAAATAGTTGCTGTAGGGGCCTATTGTGTAGTCACGCAGGACGCGAGCCTGGGCTCGTGGCCTGACAGAATGGTATCAGAGCCGGTCACCAGCAAAGAACACCGGGAAATAAGTGTTATGCAGGGCAAAATGCGACGTGCATAGAAGCCACCTCTTGAACATGCGGAGCAAAGTACTACATGACGGGAGCCACCTCTTGAAACTGTAGGAGCCACCTCTTGAAACTGTAGGAGCCACCTGTAGATTCTCGGTGCTTGTGGATCGAGGGGTAAGGCCACGACGAGGACGTCGCATTCTGAAGGAGGGGTTATTGTAATACCTCTTATTTCACATCTTAAAAATTAAAAATTTAAAATGAGTTTATAATGAGATTATAATGGATTTCTATAGCAACTTGGGTTAATCATTTTCGTAAAGCAATGACTAATATGAAGTAGTTGTTGTAGGGTCTCATTGTGCAGTCACGCAGGGCGCGAGCCTGGGCTCGTAGCGTGACAGAATGGTATCAGAGCCGGTCACCAGCAAAGAACACCGGAAAATAAGTGTTATGCAGGGCAAAGTGCTATATAGATATGAAGCTTTATATATGTTTCGGACTCGAGTTTCGAGGAGATCGTTCTAAAATCTACTTAGATATTTTTTGTTGAAAAATTATTATTTGCATTACAAATAATATAAATGAATTAACGCTCCAAATTCCTGTGTTTTTTTTTATATTTTTAAAATTACGTCATTATTTTTCTATACAAATAAATTCCAATCAATTAAAGGCAAGTTCAAGAATGTATACCTTTTAAGGTGGTGGTATGGAGCGTACGGAATTATGTCAGCAATTTTTAAAACGATATAGATTTCAAAGAAATAAGTAGAAATAAATTATACTTAAAATAGTATTATTGGCTCATCCATGTGGATAATTTGTTGATGTGGATAATGATTATGGATATTTAGTTGATGTGGATAATCTATTAACTATATTAATTAATAATTAATTTTTATTAAATATAAATTGATGGAGTTGATGATCACGAGTCAATTGTTATGACTTATGAGTTCGATTATCCTATCTCATCATACTGAGCTTGTGAAGCACCGTTTATACATGATAGTTAGTGATGTGATCCGGGTGAAATGGACGAGCCGGGTCGAATGCTCCGCCGGATCTACTATCAAAATAATGAAGGAAAATGAGAACAGGACGTATGGATCAAAAGCTTGCTTCCTGGACAATGATATCAAGATCTGCAACCAAGAGAGTAACTACGTGAATGGGCGCCGGAGGGGTATCCGGCGTGACCACTCCGATGCTTAAGTCAGTGAGGAACTCAAGCAAGAAAACCAATGTAACCCAGTGAGGGCTGTGTGATTAGTGAGGAAGATGGGGAGTAAATAATAAATGAGAGTATTTAATGTGTCGATAGATCATAAATGCAAAGATAGAACCTGGTATTTATAAAGAAGAATGTAATAATGACCTTGTTCTTTGTGCTGATCATTAATTATAGTAGGGCGGCGAATTATACCCTATATTCTGACATGTCAAATCGTATACTAGTCACATCCAGCCCACTTAATTTTGTCAACCATTTATATTATTGTCAGAGATAGGTCGGCTGTTCACACCCTGCTATGTCGACGTAATTAATGTGGCACTTATATCGAGGACACCCGGGCACCTTATATCCCAGGAAGTAAAGTTAGAATTCGGGTATCCAATGGCCTGTCTTAGGGGCGTCCCGGTGATTTACTTACCCGGACCCTGATGAGCCCTTCCTGCAAACTCTTCTTGCCGACTTATTTATCCCTTGCCCCAGGTTGTCCGGGCTTTGAGTTACTTATGCGGACTGATCATGCTGTTCCAAGTCATCCATGACTCGGGGGCAATACAGGTCCATGCACTGGATATTACTTATGTCCCTGACCCGGGCACTATACATGTTCCTATCCCGGGTCTTACCCGAGACCCGGGGACATCAAGGGGCATCATCACTCCATCCTTAAATAGTCGGGCTAGAGTCATACTCGCTGTCCCGATTAGTCTTTGTGCCCGGTCAGGAAAATACTGTGTCGTTTTATCTTGCCGAGGTGATAAGGATAATGTCATATTACCATTGCTGACGTAAGCCCTAGGATTTATATTGTCAGAAAACTCTTCAATTTCCACAAGAAATCATTGCAACGCCTCAAATGCCGAGCCTGTCTTTTCAAATATCCCGCACAATCATTCCGCCCAACTTCCGAGGAAAATCTGGTTCGTCCGATTCGTTCTGGATCAACGGTGTAGATGAATCTTTCCCCCTATATATAGTAGGTGATCGATTTTTCAAAAACCATTTGCAAATTCAAACTCGTAGCGAAGCTCTGCCAAATTTCTCTCTCAAGCCCTCCGTCGTGTAAATCTTAACTCCGGAAACCAGTTACCTTTCATCTTCTTTTCTTGTAAGTTCCTTTTCCTTTGCTGCTAGTTTATTTCCATTCTTCCAACATGTCAAACTCTACTTCTTCCACATCTGCGCATATCCCCATAGGTATCCCTATTGTCTCTTCCCGACCTCCCCCTAAACCCAAAGCTTCTTCTTTCCGTCCTCCCGGTACTCATGGCAAAGGGAAGGATAAGGTAGCAGTGCCCTTGTGGTTCTCTACCGTGAAGTCTACCCTTCGTCCGGGTAATATAGAAGAAATTAGATCTTTAGGGTCCATTCCATCCACCTACAAAATTCAAATTCCCGGATCCTCCGATCACCCTGATGCTTTCTGCATTATGGCTGCCACTTTTATTTTGTTTCGCATGAAGTCCCTTCTAATCAACCCTTCTATTTTCCATTACTTTTTTTTCTTGCCGATTTAATGATTGGGTCTTTTCTTTCATGGCTCGGATGCATTATCGGTTTTTGACTGACATCCATTCCTCTCTGAAGGGGTGAAAAACAAAATTTTTCTTTTTACAACTTCCTATTCCCTTAACTTGTTCAACCGGATTTTTATCCGCAATGCCCGGGCAACCAGAACTTCCCCGTGATTACAAACTTCTCCCCCTTTTACCCAAGCTTGGGATGCCATAGAGGGCCAATCTTACCTGTCCTCAGTGTTGATTGGGGGGAATAATCTGGTCCACTACGGGATAGGGCCCCGGCCTAAAGATCCTATCGACCATATAATAGATGAGTTTGACCAACCCGGGTCACAGGCTGGTAAATTACTTTCATTAGTTCTTTTATTTCTTGTGTTTTAATTTTCTGATGGTTGATCTCTGATGCAGCCGAAGAAGAAATGATCAAGGCCAGCTTACTTGAGGCGGCGGCCAAGAAAAAAGCCGAACAAAAGAAGGCCCGGGCGGAGAAGAGGGCCAGGGAGGCCCAAGAAAATGAAGAACGCCGAGCCCGGGCGGAGGCTGAGGCCAGGGAACTTGAGGAGCGCCAAGTTGAGGCGGAAAATAAGGCCCGGGCAGAGACGACCCCTCCTCGGGAGGAGACATGAGGAGGACTCGGCCCCTCTACACACTCGCAAGAGAAAAGCCGTTGCCGATCCGGCTATTGAGACAGTGGTCGTGGAGAATGAACCCGAGGAAATCGTCCGATCCCCTCCTCTCACCGGTTCCTCTGCTGGTCCTTCGGGAGGAAGGCCTTGGATTCTCCCTAGTATTTTTGGGGAGGACATTAGCTTGGATCTCGTCAAGATGATCCGAGGTCATCTGCGCCCAGACAAGGTGGCGCACCTTCAGGAACTTCATCCCAACGAAGTCCTGTGCGATATATATATATATATATATATATATATTTTCAGGGCTTGCAAATGCTCATGTCGGCCTTTGAGCGAGTGGCTTAGGCTGCCAAAAGGGCCAACACACAAGCCACCTCTGCCCGGGAGACGCATGCCAAACTCCAAGAGGAGGTAGGTCGGCTGAATGAGCTCCACGATCACGTTCTGGCCCGGGAGAGGGCTGGCTGGAAACAGCAAATGGACCTGGTCCAGGCAGAGCTCGCGGAGGCTCGGGAAGAAGCGAAGACGGCTAGGGCAGAGGTGGAGTCCTCTCGAGTCCGGGCTGAAGATTTCCAGGCTGCTGTAAGCCTGATAAAGACTGCCCAGGAGGAACAAATGGCTCGATTCATGAAGTCTCCAGAGCTCAAGAAGATGGTGGCTGACAAAGCCTTCCCCTACTTCGAGCAGGGCTTCAACAAGTGCCTGGAGTAGTTTAAGAGGCGGGCCTCATCCCAGCAGACCGGGAGAATTTCCTGGATTTGGAGAAGGCTGCTGCGGCCCACCCGGACGAGGATGAAGATGAGCAGGACCCTCCAGTAGATTAGGTCTTTATAATTGTTATTTTTTCTTTTTCTTCTTCCCGGGTTTCCGGGCACCCTGTAATCAATTGTTTTCCCTGTTTTAATGAAAATATCCTGTCTTCTTATTTCTTGCACTTAATATTTCCAAGTATTGATACTTTCAAATATCTTAGTAAAATTTAATCAACCTCCAGTCAACATCCTTAAGTCGGGGCATGATCCCTTAAGTTTAATAACTGGTCTTGATGAATAATCACGATGCGGATCCTTGAGTTAGGGTATGAGTCCTTGGGCTTTGCAGATGACCGGGGTACGGGTCCCCGGGCCAAGGTACAGGTCCTCGGGCTTTATAGATGACCGAGGTACGGGTCCTCGGGCTTTATATATGACCGGGGTACGGGTCCCCGGGCCAAGGTACGGGTCCTTGGGCTTTATAGATGACTGGGGTACGGGTCCTCGGGCTTTATAGATGATCGGGGTACGGGTCCTCGGGCCAAGGTACGGGTCCCTGGGCTTCATAGATGACCGGGGTACGGGTCCCTGGGCCAAGGTCCGGATCCTTGGGCTTTGTAGATCAATTGCTGAATGGTTCCTTTATTAAGAGAACAAATAATATATACAATTCTTCATACATAATATTTCTTCAAATGAAAAGCATTCCAGGGTCTTTTAAGGACATGTCCCTGAGGGTCTTCCAAATAATAAGCTGCACCTGAGCTGACTCTTTGAATTACTTTGAAAGGTCCCTCCCATCGTGCTTCTAATTTTCCCACATCACCGACTGGTTTTACTTTCTTCATGAACAAATCACCAACCTGGAAGTCCCGGGCTCGAACATTTTTGTTATATGATTTCATCACTCGGCTTCTGTAGGCTTCCATTCCGATGGCTGCCCTATCTCTTCTTTCTTCTATCAAATCGAGCTCAATAGCTCGGGCTTGATCGTTATCACTCGGGTAAGATTCTACCCGAGCAGAAGATTGCCTTATTTCAACAGGCAAAACAGCTTCTGAACCATAAACCATGCTGTAAGGTGTTTCCTGAGTAGATATGCCTGGAGTAGTTCGGTATGCCCACAATACACTTGGTAACTCTTCCACCCAATCTTTGCCTTTCCCATGAAGTCGGGCCTTTAATGCTTGCACAATGATCCTATTAATAACCTCAGTTTGGCCATTGGCTTGTGGGTAGGCTACTGAAGTAAAAGATTGAATTATTTTCATTTCTCGGCACCAAGATGTAATTTTCTTCCCCTGGAATTGCCTCCCATTATCTGAAATCAATCTTCTCGGGATGCCAAATCTGCAAACAATATTTTTCCAGAGAAATTTCATGACCTCTTCTTCAGTAATTTTGGTTAATGACTCGGCTTCTACCCATTTAGAGAAATAATCCACAGCCACAAGGAGGAATTTTTTCTGTGCTCGGACTACGGGGAAAGGGCCCACAATATCCATGCCCCACTGATCAAAGGGACATGACGCTGAGATTGGTTGCATGCCAGCAACTGGTTGATGATGGAAATTAGAATGGTACTGACAACCCTGACATTTCTATACAAGTTGAGCAGCATCTGAATTCATTTGGGGTCACCAGAACCCGGCCAATATAGCTTTCCAAGTGAGGGCAGTTCCACCGAGATGTTCTCCGCAACAGCCTTTATGTATTTCTCGGAGAACATATTCCACTTCATTTTCTGATAAGCATTTGAGAAGTTGGCCCTGATATGATCAACTGTACAAAACATAATTTAAAAAGACGAACCTGGGTGCTTGCTTTTTGATTTTTGCAGCCTGGGCCCGATCTTCTGGGAGCATGCACGGACTATATACTCGATAAGAGGGGTCATCCATGAATTTTCTCGAGCAGATGACACTTCATCAACAGAGAGCATTAGCCGGGTAAACCATAGGACTTCCCGGGTGCTTATGTCTGACATAGAGGCAGCCAATTTGGCCAAGGTATCAGCCTCTCCATTCTCTTCTCTAGGGATTTGCTCAATGCTCCAATCGCTAAGAGATGTTGCCCGGGCCGTGATGAGTCTTAAATATTTGAGCATTTTTTCGTTTTTGGCTTCATAAGTTCCCTTGATTTGCTGGGCCACTAGTTGAGAGTCAGAGTAAATAATGACCCGGGTAGCTCCAACCTCCCGGGCAGCTTGTAATCCTTCCAGAACAGCCTCATATTCCGCTTCATTATTGGTGACCCGAGAGTCGATCCTCAGCGCTAATTTAATCTTTTCTCCTGATGGAGCAATTAGAACCACACAGGCTCCACATCTCGATAAATTCGATGCACCATCAACAAAAACTCTCCATACTTCCTCTTTCTCCGGTTGAATCATCTCTATTAAGAAATCTGTCAATACCTGGGCTTTTATAGCAGTTCGAGGTTTATATTCGATATCATATTCCCCGAGCTCTGTAGTCCATTTAACCATTCTTCCCGAAATTTCAACATGTGTCATGATTATCCCGAGTGGGGAGTTAGTGAGGACGACGATTGGATGAGATAGGAAATAAGGTCTCAGCTTCCGGGCAGTTACACCAGGGCCAGAGCTATCTTCTCTGTTTCACTGTAATTCAACTCGGCTCCTCGAAGGGCATGACTGACATAATATACTGGTTTTTGATCAGCTCCTTTTTCTCGGATGAGCACAGAGCTAACAGCATATTCAGTGGCAGACAAATAAATCCATAATTTTTCCCCAGACTCTGGTTTTACTAAAACAGGCAACTAGGCCAAATGTTTCTTCAAATCTTGGAAAGCTTGCTCACACTTGTCATCCCAGCCAAATTTTTGCGCTTTTCTTAGAACTTGGAAAAATGGATAACTTCGATGAGCAGATCGAGGAATGAAGCGTGACTGGGCCGCAATTCTCCCGGTCAGTTTTTGCACATCCCGCACAGATTGAGGGGAAGGCATGCCAAGGATTGTTTTGATTTTCTCAGGGTTAACTTCTATTCCTCGATCAGTCACCATGAAACCCAGGAACTTACCACTTTTGACCCCGAACACACATTTAGCAGGGTTGAGCTTTATGCCGTAATGCTTTAGAGTAGCGAAGGTCTCGGTCAGATCACCAACAAAACAAGAAACCTCCTGAGTTTTGATCAGAATGTCGTCCACATATACTTCAAGGTTACGACCTATCTGTTCTTGGAAAACATGATTCATCAAGCGCTGATACGTGGCTCCAACGTTCTTTATTCCAAAGGGCATAACCACGTAGCAGAAAGTTCCTCCGAAAGTGATAAAGCTGGCTTTATCTTGATCTGCTTGGGCTAAAGGTATTTGGTGGTACCCTTGATAAGCATCCAGAAAGCTTAATAATTCGCATCCGGAGGTTGAATCCACCAGCTGATCAATACGGGGGAGTGGATAACAGTCTTTGGGGCAGGCTTTATTTAGGTCCCGAAAATCTACACACATCCTCCATTTTCCAGTAGCTTTAGGAACAAGGACCACATTTGAGAGCCAAGTAGGAAATTGGACTTCTCTGATGTGGCCGGCCCGCAACAGCTCTCCCTCCTGCTCGCCCGCAACAGCTCTCCCTCCTGCTCGCCCGCAACAGCTCTCCCTCCTGCTCTTCAATGACTTTATCCTTTTCAGGGCCGAAGTGCCTCTTCTTTTGTTTCACAGGCCGGGATCCCGGGAGGATATTTAATTTGTGCTCAGCTACTTGGGGAGAAATCCCAGCTAGTTCTTGTTGAGACCCGACGAAAACACTAACGTTAGCTTTTAAACAATTTAAGAGATTTACCCGGGTGGACGCGCAGATGTCTCGGGCCACCCGGACGTGCTTTCCCGGCTCAATTTCCACCACTTCTTGCTCTTCTTCCGCAACAAAATGTACTTCTCTTTCTCTGGCCACCTCCCCTTGACTTTCCTTTCCCTTCCTCTCTCTTCTTGCCTTCTTCTGATCTACCCGGACAGTCTCCCCATAGCACTTCCGAGAAGAAGGTTGATCTCCCTTGACTTCTCCGACCCATCCACGTACAGGAAACTTAATTTTTTGATGATAAGTGGAGGCCACAGCTCTTATCTCATTCATAGCTGGCCTCCCCAAGATGATGTTGTATGAGGACGGGGCATCCACCACTGTAAAGACTGTCATCACAGTTTTCCTCAAGTCCCCGGTCCCCAAGGTCAGTGGCAGGGTGATTTCCCCTTCATGGTACACGGCATGTCCAGCAAAGACAAAAAGGCAGTCTCAACCGCCTCTAACTGATATTCGTGCAAATCCATTTGGACCAGTGCTTCTTTAAAGATGACATTGACAGAGTTGCCATTGTCAACAAATACTCTTAATACATCGTAATTAGCCACTCGGGCTTTGATAACAAGAGCATCATTGTGGGGGTAAACTGACTCCCCTGAGGTCTTCTGGGCCAAAGCTGATAACCGGCTCGTTTCTCCCACTCCCATCAACCTCCAAGCACTCCTTTCTGCTTCTTGCCTTCCGAGCCCGGTTGGAATCACCATCTGTGGACCCTCCCGAAATCATTTTTGTTACTCCTCTGCTTGGGGAAGGGACCTTCCTCTCTGCTTGTTTACTCCTTTCTTCTCGGGAACTCGCTTCCTCCCTTCTACTTCCACTCGGGGTATCTGTTAACTTGTGGGGAGTATTAGGTCCAGGGCGTCAAGACAACCAAGGTGGTTGTCTGGACTTATCTTTGGGAGGATGAGATGTTGGCATAGAACGCCTACTGGATTCCTTCCTTAGAGTTCGGCACTCATTCGTGTTGTGAGAACATTCCTTGTGAAGGGTGCAAAACCCTATCTTTTCTGGTCTTGGTTCCCTCGCCATTGGACTGGGGAGCGGGGCTATGTCTGAACTGCATTCCTAAATTTCTCGATCCCGAGCAATTCTTAGAGGGACATGAGAGAAATGCCCCGGACCACTTTTCTTGTGAGCCCTCTCCTCGGATTTCACAACCCGGTCTCCTCTGGCTCTCTTCAAGGCTTCTCTTTTTTTATTCTGCGCTTCCTCCATGTTGATGTATTTTTCCGCCCGGGGCAGGAGATCTTCGAAGTTCCCGGGCATTTTGTTGGTCAGGGATTGGAAAAAATCTCCCTCCCATAATCCTTGCATAAAGGCTGTGACTTTCGTCTCTGGAGCACATGCGGGAACCTCCAGAGCTACTCGATTAAATCGCTTGATGTAAGCTCTCAGAGTTTCGTCTTGGCCATGCCTTACTTCAAAAAGGTTAAAGGCAGTCTTTTTGTATTTCCTGATGCTGCTGAATTGATGCGAGAATACCTTTTGAAAATCCTCGAAACAATGTATGCTCTGCGGTGCCAACCCTTCGAACCACCAGAGTCGACCAGGGTAGTTAAAAACACTTTACACTTGATCTGATCTCCGTAGCAATGCAACATGGCCATATTTTCAAAGCGAGCAAGATGCTCCTCGGGGTCAGAACTCCTGTCATAGTCTTTGATCTTGGCTGATTTGAAGTGTCCGGGCAGTGGCTCTCGGACAATGATATAAGAGAATGGACAACCCCTCACAGCTTGAACACTGCTCTTAGAAACAACCTGCCCTTCCAACGCTTTCAGCTTCTTCCTCAATTCCTCTAACTCCTCTGCCACAGTAGGAGATTTAGAGCCTGCACTTGACTCCCTTTCCTCCTCCCTTCTCTCTTCCTGCGGCTGCTCACGTTGCTGCTCGGGGTGACTGGAATGGTGAGTAGTGGTCTTCTTTGCCATGGCTGTCTTAACAGCATCAGCTACAATTTTGGTCAACTCTTCAAGTGTTAGGTGGATGGCGGGTTGAGGGCCATTGGGTGGCGGACCACCCAAATCAGAGAAACGAGTATTGTTCTCTTCTTGAATCCGAGAGGTGTCTTGGTTCGCTCTCCTAGTAGGAGCCATATCAACGCCTTAGAACTCAGAATTTCCCACAGACGGCGCCAATGATGTGATCCGGGTGAAATGGACGAGCCGGGTCGAATGCTCCGCCGGATCTACTATCAAAATAATGAAGGAAAATGAGAACAGGACGTCTGGATCAAAAGCTTGCTTTCTGGACAATGATATTAAGATCTGCAACCAAGAGAGTAACTACGTGAATGGGCGCCGGAGGGGTATCCGGCGTGACCACTCCGATGCTTAAGTCAGTGAGGAACTCAAGTAAGAAAACCAATGTAACCCAATGAGGGCTGTGTGATTGGTATGGGAGATGGGGAGTAAATAATAAATGAGAGTATTTAATGTGTCAATAGATCATAAATACAAAGATAGAACCTGGTAATTATAAGGAAGAATGTAATGATGACCTTGTTCTTTGTGCTGATCATTAATTATAGTAGGACGGCGAATTATACCCTATATTCTGACATGTCAAATCGTATACTAGTCACATCCAGCCCACTTAATTTTGTCAACCATTTATATTATTGTCAGAGATAGGTCGGCTGTTCACACCCTATTATGCCAACGTAATTAATGTGGCACTTATATCGAGGACACCCGAGCACCTTATATCCCGGGAAGTAAAGTTAGAATTCGGGTGTCCAATGGCCAGTCATAGGGGCGTCCCGGTCATTTACTTACTCGGACCCTGATGAGTCCTTCCTGCAAACCCTTCCTGCCAACTTATTTATCCCTTGCCCCAGGTTGTCCGGGCTTTGAGTTACTTATGCGGACTGATCATGCTGTTCCAAGTCATCCATGACTCGGGGGCAATACAGGTCCATGCACTGGATATTACTTATGTCCCTGACCCGGGCACTATACATGTTCCTATCCCGGGTCTTACCCGAGGCCCGGGGACATCAAGGGGCATCCGTTAGAAATAGCGAAGTTAATATTAATATGTAATTGTGTGTGATTATTCAAAAATCATGCTGATCCATCTTTATTTTCATAATATCATATATAATACAATTACATAAATTTGATTTTGAGCATGATCAACTTCAAAACTTATATAAACATTATTCAACATAATTTAGATAATTAATCGTTCGAGGTTCTTTTAATCAGTTAGAGTATATTTCGTTTACATAACATTGTTTTTAGATCCAATATTTAATCATATTTAGGTTTACGTTGGATTTTAATAATCTTATGTTATATTGGATTGATGGATGCATTTCAAATCTATTTATTCAAAATTCTTAACTTGTTCGACAAATCCGAAATAAATATCAAATTAAGTTCATGTTAAGTTATACAAATAATTATTCAAAATTCTTAAATTGTTGATGATATTAGAGAGTTACGTCGTGTGAGATTTGGGTAAAACAAGTTCTAGATTCATAATACTTGCTATAATATTGGCTTTTTTTGCTGACAATGATCAATAGATTCGATGCATTTGATAAAGATTTGGAGAGATGCACGCAAAACTGTGGTAGGAAACTAACATTTATTTGATTATAATCATTTACAAATTTTCTAGAAAGTCATAATTATTAATAACATGCTTTCTTCATCAACTGTTTTCTACAATATGCATTGTATAAGTTATCAAGCATAAATGTCTGATAAATTAAAGGTGACTAAGAAAGTAGAAATATCTGGTTGTCAATTTACATAAAAGAAAATAATAATCAATACCATTGTAAATAAAAAATTGTAGATCATTTATGGACCAAAATTGTAATAATTGAATACTCCAATAAAATATATACATTGTTGAGAGAATATGACAATAATAAAAGAAAACGTTGTGATAAAAAAAACATATGAGAAAAAAATTGAATAGTCCAATTTGTTTTAAAAAAAAATTAAACAAATAAGTTTTTTTTTTAATCTAAATCAGTTACATATAAATAACTAACATGAATTATCAAAATTTATGATACTATTATCTTTATCTTTCGATTGAAAATCTTATTATCACCATATATATAACTTGAAAATCAACAATTTCTATTATAATGAAAGAGCATACAACACTTTTATTTCCGTGAATATCATAAATCTTTCATTTTTATTGAAAAATAAATACGATATTTAAATTTAATTTGGATATGTTGATTTATAGCCAAATTTTGATTATTCGTCCCAATTTATATTCAATCAATCCAATAATCTATTTTATTATTTCACAATGGTTCATATTTGGGGACGCTAAACTTAAAATAGGTCCACCTAAGTTTAAGCCCACAAACTTCTTGAAATACGTTGGCTTTCTATTATTCACGTATTCTTGTTTTATAAGAAACAATTGTTGGCTTGATGGTCTGAGTGTAACCTTTTAACTCATTTGACGTTATTTCGTGATACATGTAACAACTCACAAAGTTTGTTCTTGGATTTGTTAGAGCAACCCGAATTGATTTAAATCATACAAATCTTCTCAAATTAGGTAAATATTATTTATTATATTTTTTATGACTAGAGAACCTGCATCCGATACTCTTAATTATGATTTAGGTAAACATCGAACTACGCAATATCTTGCAAGCCATGTCCGTCAATTAAATCACATTAGAAAGCTGTGTGCGGAAAGCTCGCTAAAAAAAAAAAACCATTGGTAGATGGAATCAAATAGAATCGAACTCATGACTATTTGATCTCATGATCACCTATTTCATCAACTAGAACATCTCATGAGACTCATGCTCATATATTCTTAATTATTGGGGTGTGAGTTGCATATATTTAAAAAAAAATATTTTTTCATAGTTAATATATATTTATGTAAAATAAGTAATTTTAAAATAATCTTTTAATTAATTTGATTAAATACTTTTTATGTAATCAGTTTTTAAATAATGTTTATTTCGTCTTTGTTTGATGTAATTTAATATTTGTGGTATAGCAAAAATTTGAATATCCTATCTGCACAACCCACACACATTAACCAAATCACCTTCACTTTGCGCAATAAATTCTTGGAAGCTATAATTTCTATTTATACGACCTCTGTAAAACAAGTGGCATCGTTTTGTACTGTCTGAACCCGGTTGATCCCTCCATATTTCCGCCATGGATTTCGGAGAACATGCAGTTTTGTATGCAGAATATGTGCCTCGAGTCGCTTGCTTTGCTTACACTTCTCTGATGTAGTTACTCACCGGAGATTTAGACGGGAGTGGAGGGGCGTCGAAAACTGAAAATTCCCTGTAATCCTTCCGAACTTCCCAGAGAATCTCGGCACACTTCCTCATGGAAGGTCTATTGTGTCGGTGAGGAGCCAAACAATTGAATGCTAATTCAAGAATCTTTTCCAGAGCAAAGCTATTAGCAGGAGATCTTACAAGCCTTGGATCCAAAGTGAGTATTGCTTCTCCACAAGAAAACTTCCTCATAGCCTGCATGCATATGAAGCGTTATCAAAGCATTGAAAAACGAATGTTACTACCTTCTGAAATAGCTTCAGAACACCTCTATTTTGTTAATGCAGTGGGGAAAGAATGTGGTCGACGGTTTAAGTTTTGTTGTTTTGATATGGTTTCCTGAACTTCAGCTTGTCATCATGGTCTATCCAAAACCTATAACTGTCTATCCCAAACCAATTAGTCTAAGCATTAGAGAGACCATTATCCAAACATGTCACTAAGTGGGAAATTGTTACATTTTAAGCCCACGCACGAACTCACATTCTGATGAAAGATTGAAGACCCACACTGGCATGGTTAAATTGTACTTGAACGTATTGATTTTAAGCACGATTAATAGTATTCGACGGGTGCTATGCAATCACTCATGAACCAGTGGTTGTTTTACTTTTCCACGCAATATACGGCCAAGTCGGTTGTCATAGAAAACAACAATTATAGACGCATGGCAACACAATTATGTAAATGTGTTCAACATTGGCAGTAGGGAGAAAGGTCATACCCATTTCGCAGTAATGCGCTCCTTCTGCTCTCGCTTTGGTTCAATTGGACGCCTGCCCGTGACAAGCTCCACAAGCAACACGCCAAATGAATAAACATCACTCTTTTCTGTGAGTTGGTTGGTTATCAGGTATTCAGGGTCTAAGTAGCCTGCAGTGCCTTTAACTTGGGTTGATATGTGAGTTGCTCCTGATTCTCCGTCAGCACATAGTCGTGCAAAACCGAAGTCAGTCACTTTAGCTCGTAGGTTTTCGGTGAGGAGAATGTTGGAAGACTTTATGTCTCTGTGAATTATGGGGTGATCTACACTCATTTTCCAGAAAACCAAAGATCTTTGTAAACTCAAAATAATCGGCATTTCCTTTGATGAATTAAACATATAAAAATGCTGCCAAAATATTTACACCTGTGTACATGTGAAGATATGTTACTGCATGAGCCACATCAGTTGCAATCTCTAGCCGCACAGCAAAATCAACTCTGTCACCTTTGATGCCTGAATGCAAATCTGATGTTAGCACCTAGTATATGCTAAAAATTACTATGCGCTATGCATGCAGGGGTAAAATAAGAAGTATGTAAGATAATTGAAGGGGAGGAACCGACGATGCAAAACCTGGTAACCAGTAGTCTGAAGAGAAGAAAGTCTTACCGTCCAAATGCTCTCTAAGATTTCCATTTGGTACATACTCCGTAACAAGGATCCTTTCATCTCCATGCTGTAAAAACCCATACAATTTCACAAGATTCAGATGCTCCACTTGTGCCAGTGTTTCAACTTCATTTTGAAATTCAGTTCCTAAATGCTTATCATACACGATCTGTGGAAAGGAAAGAAAATTACAAAACACTAGTTATAAAAAGGGAGACAAAGGTTACATATTCATTCCCTGGCTATTTTGTATGGAAAAAAAATTGAAGAGACGAGCAGATATTATAACCTTCTTAGCACGTTTAACTGCAACCAAAGTTCCATCTGCAAGTTGACCTTTATACACTGTCCCGAAACCACCTTGTCCAATCTTTAAGGCAGGCGAAAAATTTTTGGTGGCCTTGTTAATAACTTCCATGGTGAATATGACACTTCCATGTTCTCTTGAGTAAGTTGAATCAATGGAAGAACCATAGATACTCCGTCTCCTGTCACTGCCAGAACTCGAAGCACCTGATACAGCAAAAATTTATCAACCATGCTTCATTCACCTCCTCTCGCGTTCAATTGCATTAAATGAAGCATGTAACAACTTCAATTAATAGTCCCCTTGATATGGCCTACTATTTGCAAAGTTCCCAAGGATCCAAGAAAATGGATCTGATGCACTTCACGTTCCAGTCACAAGCCCTGGCATAGGCATGTGACTTCGTTACTGAGAGGATGAAATCAGACAGCGATACAACATTTTACTTGTGTAAACTTGTCGTTGTGAATGAATCGGTTCGATTGTATCTATTTAGTTAGTACGTGAGGCTGGCATCCGCAGTGTCTAGCTGACATGCACATGGCAATGGAAGGGTAGATGTATGAATAACATATTACTTCTATACCAATCAATATCCATTATTCAATGTGTTTTCCACATTCTTTTTATATCAGCATCTTCGCTGCAATAAGGCACCAAATTTCGAAGACGAAAAAAAAATGAACAAAAAAGAGAGTTACAAGCCCTGTCAACCAGAGAATACAAGTACTCACTCTTTGCAGGGGAGTAATAGCGGGGATTGGGCAGTTGCCCTTATACGAAATCTTCAAATTTTATGCATAGTATTTTCTTTTTACCTGAAATAATTATGAATAATATTTTCAAAAATCTAAGCTTTGGCCTAAAAGTATATAAAGTGATACCTCGATCCGCATGGTACGTGATTCTAAGCTATCTAAATATTCAATCAACTTAAATAAACGATTCACTCCTGATCACCAAATCAAATTTCGAAAAACATAACAAAAAATCAAGTCAAGTCTCGATCTGAAAATTATCGTAAAAATCGATCAATGATCGTGTATGTACCAGAAGAATCAGAAAACACGTTGCTGGAGCTTTTCGACGGATCAGGAGGTGTGAAGCACCCAAACAGGGCATTGGCGATCGAATGTGCGGTGCTCCGGGCGGAGGAGCGGTGGCTATTAGTTGAATGATCGTCGGTAGAGTAGCTTGAGGAGCGAGCAAGCTTCGCCGGTGTGTTTGAGGCGGCACTCCTCCGTCCACCATCTGGAAGAGGACTTCTCATGGCCGCCGACAAATCATGTACGAACACGGGGACCCTCGCAATGCATAATTCCAACTTGCTTTGATTTATTTCGTCGAACTGTCCAGGATGCTGGCTTCCAACATTCATGCGTGCTGATTGGTTAACTAGACAAGTAGATCTTAACAACGTAACATGTCTGAAATCCATTCCTTTCCAACGTCTCAAATTATTTTCTTCAATAATATTAATATTTTATTAATAAAAAATTTATATATATTTCGAATCTTCTCGAGTATTTGTTTTCAAACATTAATTCAAATAGTTCGTTAACATAATCAAAATTTTCGAGTCTAGCTCGAAATCAAACTTGAATTAGCTCGCGAACATGATCAAATTTAGTTTGAACAAAATTCAGGCCAAAGATTATAGACTATACGATCTTCAAATCGAACTTGAATGTACCTAGATATAGTTCGGTTCGATTCGATTACACTCCTAATTAAATACAACAATATTTTAATAATAAAAAAAACAAGAAGAGAGCTTTTTGAGTTTTGTAGACTTTTCGCACTTCATACTTCAAATTCTCCGATCAATCACATTTCTAGACTTTTTCGTCCCCTTGTTATGGAATAGGTCTCTTGTGAGACGGTCTCACGAATCTTTATCTGTGAGACGAGTCAACCTACCGATATTCACAATAAAAAGTAATACTCTTAGCATAAAAAGTAATACTTTTCATGGATGACCCAAATAAAAGATTTGTCTGACAAAATACGACCCGTGAAACCATCTCACACAAATTTTTGTTTTTGTTATGTAGTCAGGTCTATTTTGTAAACCCTTGCATTTCTCATATGTCCAAATGGAATAGAACTCTCTCTCTCTCAAAATTTTTTTATGTATTCAAATCAATTGGAATATCAAAAGAATTTAACTGGCAAACTAAATCGAAACTATTTTTATTTTTTTATGACATAATTTTATTTCTGTCTTTCAAACTATTTTTTCCCGGATTTTTTCTTTGGCTATAAAAAAAATTGTGAGACAGAAATCTTTATTTCATTAAAATCTCAATAACAAATTATATATATTTTAATCCTGTTATTAGAATAAAGGGCCTCATCAGAAAAATAAATTGACTGGATTTTATTTATGAAAATTTTAAGCAGAAAATGTAAACTTTTGTCATTTCCTTTCATTATTAAAGAATTGTCATCGTTATGATCACAATATATTTTATTGAATTTATTATCCTTATTTATATATGATGCCCCGGGATATCTCGGGTCATGGATTGTGCCCGGGCTCTTAGGCAAATTCCCGAGACAATTGATGATGTTCCCATAGGTACCCGGTGTTAGAATATATTATTGTTAGCTCTTAAGGGTAGATTAATCATTTTAATCTTTTTGTGTTTACCCTAGCTATATAAACATATTTTTTTGTATTCCTTATTTAGTTTTACAATACTGCGACTTGAGCTTTTCGCTCACTCTCTATTTCTTCATGGTATCAGAGCCTCCATCTCATGGATCTGTCAATCGTAGAGAAGAACTGTTAATCTCATGAATAAGTATTCCTTATTCAGTTTTTTGCTGTGTTCGTACAACTTTTCGTTCGTATAGTTTCTCTTTGGTAATCGATTTCTTCTCTGCATTGTGTTTTGGTTTATTCGTTTGGTTTTGTTTGGTTTTGACATCATGGCTACTCATAAAGATGATTCTCTTCAGTCGATTAGTGTTCAATTGGATGGAAAAAATTATTCGTATTGGTGTTATGTTATGAAGAATTTCTTGCGGGGGAAATCGATGTGGGGCTATGTCACAGGTGTGCGAGACAAGCCTACAGACCAGATGAACCCTGATTATGCTGTGTCATTAGATGTTTGGGAGGCAGATAATTTGAAGACTATCACGTGGATTAATAATTCTGTTGCGCACTCAATAGGTGCTCAATTGGCAAAATACGAGACTGCTAAGAAGGTTTGGGATCATCTGGCACGCTTGTATACACAGTCTAATTTTGCCAAACAATATCAATTGGAAACAGATATTCGTGCCCTTCAGCAAAAAGATATGAGCATCCAAGATTTTTATTCTGTCATGTAGACACTCTAGGATCAAATGGCATTAACAGAATCTGCAGAATTGCGAGCATTCTCACCTTATATTGCTCGGAGAGAAGAACAGCATTTGGTACAGTTTTTTATGGCACTTCGAAATGATTTTGAGGGTTTGCGTGGGACGATTCTACATCGCAACCCTCTTCTTTCTGTTGACAAGGTTGTGAGTGAATTGTTAGCTGAAGAGATTCGTCTTAAGTCTCACGTTGACAAAGGGATAATCTCAATTACACCATCTGTCTTTGCAACTCCTCAACGACCTCAAGTTAATCACCAAAACAGATCAAATACGAAGGTTTCTCAAGATGAGTGTGCTTTTTGTAAAGAGAAGGGGCACTGGAAAGCTCAATGCCCACTATTGTTAAGTAAAGGAAAAGTGCAGCCGCAACAGCAACAACAACGACCACACAACACTCCATGGAAACCACAACAACAGCATCAACCATCTCTGAACACTCCATTGAAACCACAGCAGCAGCAGCAGCCATCTCAGAACACTCCACGGAAACCTGGTAATCCATCAAACCAGTGGACATATCGACCACCTCAGTCTAACAATGCAGTTGCTGCACCGTCTTTGGATCCGTATTTGTTTGAGCAGTTTCAACAGTTCCTCGCTTCACAGCCACATGCTATGTCAGCTTCTTCACATATAGGTTTGTCATCCTCTGGCACTTCAGGTATATCTTCGTCCATCTGGGTATTGGATTCTGGAGCATCTCATCATATGTCTCCTGATTTTTCATCTTTTACATCTTTGTCTCACAATTCTTCCATTGAAATTGTGACTGCTGATGGTACACTGATGCCATTAGTAGGCGTTGGTTCTCTTGTTACGTGTTGTTTATCTCTTCCCGATGTATACTATATTCCCAGTCTTACACTTAATCTTGTTTCGGTTAGCCAATTATGTGAGTCTGGATACTTAGTCTACTTCTCTTTTTCAAATTGTTATGTGCATGACCCGCGATCCCAGAGGCTGATTGGGACAGGCAGTAGACAGGGGGGACTTTATGTTTTGGATTATCTCAGAGTACCAGATGTTGCAGCATCTAGTGTGGATCTCTCTTCTTTTCGCTTGAGTCAGTCGTCTTCTGTTTTTTAGTTATGGCATAATCGTCTAGGACACGTTTCCGCGTCTCGTTTGAATTTTTTAGCGTCTACAGGAGCACTAGGAACTTTGAAAAGTCATGATATTTCTGATTGTTGTGGTTGTAAACTGGCAAAATTTTTGGCATTACCTTTTTATAAAAGTCTATCTTTTTCTACTACGCCTTTTGATCTTGTTCATTCAGATGTGTGGGGATCATCTCTTGTTCCCAAGAAAGGGGGTTGAGATGTTATGTTTCTTTTATTGATGATTGCACTCGTTATTGTTGGGTTTATCTGATGAAACATAGGTCTGATTATCTTGTTATTTTCAATGATTTTAAAGCTCTTGTGAAAAATCAACATTCAGTTGTCATCAAGTGCTTTCGTTGCGATTTGGGGGGTGAATACACTTCTAATGATTTCTCACGTTTGCTTGCTTCTGATGGTACAATACGTCAAACCTCGTGCAGAGAAACCCCTGAACAAAATGGTGTTGCAGAAAGAAAACATAGACATAATGTTGAAACAACTCGCTCCTTCTTACTGTCTTCTAATGTTCCTAGTGCATTTTGGGGTGAAGCTGTTCTTACTGCTGTTCACGTGATCAATAGAATTCCAACTTCACACAATTCAGGTTTGTCACCCTTTGAAAAAATGTATGGTCATGCTCCTGATTATTCTTCATTACGTGTTTTTGGTTGTGCATGTTTTGTTCTCCGATCACAGATCGAGCGCAATAAGTTGTCTCCACGCTCTGCTCTGTGTGTTTTCCTGGGTTATGGTATTGGTCAAAAAGTGTATCGTTGCTTTGATCCGATTAGTCACAAACTTTATGTCTCTCGTCATGTTGTGTTCTTTGAACATGTTCCATTCTTTTCTATACATGTTAGTTCGCATAATATGCACATGCAGATCTTATTCGTATTGACCCTTTCACCTCCGACACTGACGAGACCTTGCCCACGACCACACCTGAGACTTCTGCTCCTCCAGATCCCCCTACGACAACCCAATCATCTCCTGGCATCGCAGATAATCCTCCACTCCGTCAGTCCACTCGTGTTCGTAAGTCTACTCGACTACCAGATTTTGCTTACTCATGTTATTCTAGCTCTTTTGCTTCATTTGTTGCCTCTGTTCATCGTCTCTCTGAGCCTTTATCCTATAGCGAAGCTGTTGGTAATCCACTTTGGCAGAAGGCTATGGCTGAGGAACTGACTGCTCTTCATCGGACTCATATATGGGATTTGGTTCTGTTGCCACAAGGAAAGCAGACCATTGGCTCTCGTTGGGTCTACAAGATCAAGACCAAATCTGATGGATCTATTGAACGATACAAAGCTCGTCTTGTTGCTAAAGGCTACTCTCAGAAGCATGGCATGGATTATGAGGAAACATTTGCTCCCGTTGCTAAAATGACTACAGTTCGTACTCTAATTGCTGTTTCTTCTGTTCGTCGATGGAAAATCTCTCAGATGGATGTCTAGAATGCCTTCTTGAATGGTGATCTTCATGAAGAAGTTTTTATGGCTCCTCCTCCTGGTGTTGCTCACAAACCTGGTGAAGTTTGTAGACTTCGTAAGACTCTTTATGGTCTGAAACAAGCTCCTCGTGCTTGGTTTGAGAAATTTTCTGTAGTGATTACTTCGCTTGGGTTTAGTCCTAGTCATCATGATTCCGCATTATTTGTCAAGTGTACTCGTGCAGGTCGTATACTTCTATCTTTATATGTTGATGACATGATAATCACCGGTGATGATCTTGATGGTATTGAGGCTTTGAAGTCTGAGTTAGCTCGCTGCTTTGCTATGAAGGACTTAGGTTTGCTACGTTACTTTCTAGGAATTGAGGTTGCTTATTCTCCAAAAAGTTATCTTTTATCCTAGTCAAAGTACATAGCAGATCTGTTTGAGCGTGCACGTATAACTGATAACAGGATAGTTGATACTCCTCTTGAGACCAATGCTCGGTACTCTTTGTCGGATGGACCTCCTTTTCCAGATCTTACCTTATATCGTACTATTGCTGGCAGCTTGGTTTATCTCACAGTGACTCGTCCAGATATTGCACATGCTGTTCATGTAGTAAGTCAGTTTGTCACTGCACCAACTACAGTTCATTGGGCTGCTGTTCTTCGCATTCTCAGGTATCTTCGGGGCACTCAGTTTCAGAGTCTTTTGTTTCCTTCTACTTCTTCCTTAGAGCTGCGTGCATACTCTGATGCTGATTGGGATGGCGATCCCACGGATCGTATGTCAACCACTGGCTTCTGTATTTTTCTTGGAGATTCTCTTATATCTTGAAAAAGTGAGAAACAAGTTGTTATCTCTAGATCTTCTACCGAAGCCGAGTATCGTGCTATGGCTTCAACCACTTGCGAGATTGTTTGGTTACGTTGGTTGCTTGCGGATTTCGGTATCCTTCTTCGTCATCCTACTCCGTTATGTTGTGATAATCAGAGTGCAATTCATATTGCGCGCAATTCAGTTTTTCATGAAAGGACAAAGCACATTGAGATCGATTGTCACGTCACTCGTCATCATCTCCAGCTTGGCACCATCAAATTACCTTTCGTTCCTTCTTCTCTGCAGATAGCTGATATGTTTACCAAGGCACATTCCGCTTCGCGCTTCCGTTTTTTGTCTGACAAACTCTCAATGCTTTTAGCTGTAGCATTGTGAGTTTGAGGGGGGATGTTAGAATATATTACTGTTAGCTCTTAAGGGTAGATTAGAATATATTATTGTTAGATCTTAATGGTAGATTAGTCATTTTAATCTTTTTGTGTTTACCCTAGCTATATAAACATATTTCTTTGTATTCCTTATTCAGTTTTACAATACTGCGACTTGAGCTTTTCGCTCACTCTCTATTTCTTCACCCGGATCATGGACGACCCGGGATACTGAATGGATGGCCTAGATCAGGGGAAAATTGCGGGAAAGGTCCACCAGAGGCCTGACAAGAGAACATCCGGGACATCTTCTCACCGAGCTATTGGATGCCCGAGCTCTCATAAAAATCCCCAGGAACTCATTACTCAAGGTACCTCGATATGAGCACCGCACTTGAGTGTACTAGCAAAGTAAGATGTGGACGGCAGTCCCATATTTGGCACAGATCTAAATGGTTGACAAAATTGGGTAGGGTGGAGGTGATTAATGCGAGATTTGACATGTCAGAACATAGGATATAATCAGCCACCCTACTATAAATAGTAGGTAGCACGCAGAACGAGATGATCATCATTTTTCCTACTATAAATATCAAGTTCCCTTTCCATTTATTTTCATTCAGATATTGAATACACTAGCATTCATTACTCATTAAAATCTTTTTACTCACATAAATATCATAACCATCACTTGGTTAAATTGGTCCCTTGGTTAAATTATTCACTGACTTAAGCATCGGAGTGGTCACGCCGGATACCCCTCCGGTGCCCATTCACCCATCTTCTTGATCTCAGGTTTCCATAATTGCCCGGGAAGGAAGCTTCTGGTTCCGACATCCATACTACTCATATTTTCCTCATCTTCTTGATCGCAGATCTGGTGGAGCACCCAACCCGACTCATCCATTTCACTCGGATCGCATCAATATCTTATTTACATCTATATATATTTTATATATATTTATCAAAGATCTACCCCATCATAGCAAATTTAAATAAATAAACAAAAATAACTCTCATTTTATTTAATAAAAATTATCACAAAATTAAACATATTTTACATCCTTCTATAATTAAGATATCTTTTTTAATTACCTGATATAAATAATCACTTTTTCAAAATTATAAAGTTATCCAAAATCATCAATCCTTGTCCATAATTAGATACATTGCATGCAATATAGAACAGAAAATGAAATGTAGCAAACCAATGTAGTTATAGTCGACATGTTGTAAGGCTATTGTCTGTTCCGAAGGGATTAGATATTATAATTTGTATAATAACTTATTTTAGTATTCGTCCTTACCATAAATCTCACAAATATATACAAATAGCAACTTTTTGCGTGCGTTTTTTTATGTATGTGATATTTTTTTATTTTTATTTTATTTTAATGTTTTATTATAATAATTTTTGTATATTATGATATAATGATTTAAAAATTCAAAAGTTTGGATAATTATTTTTTAAAACAAAAAAAAAATAGAAAGCTGATATGACAGTGATAAAATAATACATGAATTTATCAAAATAATTTATTACAAAATGTCTTCTTTTTCTTAAAAAAAAAAAAGACATTTCTAAGAATTCGAAGACCATGCTGTTTTGGTGCACAACGAGCTAATAGGATTCTATTTTAACTCGTGGCAGGGGTGCAATAGTTGGAGACGATCTTCCCTGTAGAACACTTGCTGGCTGAATTATGGCGGTTAAACCTTTCCACCGCCATATATATAGTTGTATTAGAATAGTTAAGTATTCTTATTTTAATCTATACTCAAGAGCATAAATAAATACACAATCTACTAGTAATATAATATAATCTATAACAATATAAAATAAAAATATATGTTGGCTTGTGGGCTAGTAGCCTATCGTAATTATATAACCTATATAGCAAAATTATTTTTTGGAACATTTCATGTTCGCAATCTTGATTTTGATGTTAGCAAAACTTGTTTTTGTATTTATAATATATTTACTCAAGTGTGAAGCTGCAAACACAAGAAGCAAATTGAAACTAAATTTAGCCAAACTGAATTTCTGGCGAGTTTTGGTATTTTGATGATATCTCTCAACTGGATGATTCAAATAACAATCCGCCAACTTGACTAACTAGAAAACTCAATTTGAAACAAGTCATATTTCACGTCAGTTGGGCAAAATCGGATGTTATCTAGGTCAAACTTGTTGCTAAATGACCAAACTGATTGCATGAAAACACCAATGATAAGTTGGATATGAGCAGTTGCGGTATTTTGGTCATATATCTCAGTTTGGTTATTGGAATGAAACGATTCCGTATGCATTCGAAAGATAATACGATGATCTACAAGTCATCTTTAGAAGTCAAAGTCTGAATAGAAGCTTAAGATGTTGATAAATGACTATGAAGCTACTGGTTATGCAAAGCAATCCAGTTGAGCTGCGGTTGAGATGCTGACTAGATTGAACTGTTGACCAGTTTGAACCGCTGACCAGTTTTTAACCGCTGATCAGTTTCAACCGTTGATCAGTTTCAACTGCTGACCAGTTTGAACCGTTGACCAACCGCTGAACGACTAGTTTATGCTCGGGAAAATATCCAGCAAGGCGAATTTAACCGTTGCGATTTCAGAAACAATATAGAAACTTTTCAACGGTCATATTTTTGTGTTTAACGTATATATCATTGTTGGTACCTATAAATACAACACATTGAAGATCAAACAAGAGCTTTTGAAGGTGATTCAAAACATGGACAATTAGCATGAAGAAATCTGCTAGTTGAGAGCACAATATTGTTAAAAAATTTACCACCTATATTTTTTTTAATAATAATGATTAGAACACAAGAAAAAAACACATGTTCAAAAATAAATATGAAAACAAAAACTATATATGATCAAGTTAAATTAAATAGTAAACTATATGAGAATACTAACTATCGAGACATCGTGTTACGTGTGTAACATAATGTTTATAAATTATGTATTACCCATGTGTAACACATTTATACATTTAAAATTAACCTAAAATATTTGACTTACTCATTATATTTCAGCATTCAATGAAAAAATATGTTTAATCCAGTTATCGTCGTGCTATTGACATTTATGATAACAATTGTATGCAAAGACATCAAAACACATTTCAATAAAATAATAATTAAAAAACTAGGAACATATATACTTATATGATATACACCATGTAAAATGACCTAAAACCAATTCGAGATCAAAATACAACTCCTAATAATATATATATGCACCTCCAAGTACGTTATATCATCTATAATTTAGTGATAAAAGATGTTATTTCACCTTTTGAATGCAAATTTTTTTTTGACGATTATGTAAATTTCAGTTGTCCGAACCTATGACACATGTATCAACACGACAACTTGAACTAAATGAAGATGTATTTTGTTTTTTAACTTTGGTAAATTATTTAATTAAAAAAATGACATATTCATGTGTATTTCAAATATACTTGAGGATATCATTTTCTTAAATAAATAGTTGATCGATAATATTTTACAAATTTTTTTACGAAATAAATACTTGTACTTTAAATAGTCACTTGTAATTTCCTACTGCTTAAATTACAGTAATTATGCAACCTCTATATTGAATTTATGAAGAAATAAAAAAGACAAACACAGCTAACCTAAAAAAATTGAACACCATAAAGCTAAACAAAGACTAAAGATAAACAAGTGTTTAATGTGATTGAGAGCCCTCTTGGAGGCAATTCTCTCTCTTTATCTCCTTTTGGTAAAAAAAAAATTATACATTAAAGGAAAGGGAAAGCAAAACAAACTAACTATTAAACATTATTAAATATGAAAAGCACTAATTAGCCGTCTCATGATCCGAGGAAATAAATGGAGAACAGAGAAAAATGATTCACCAAAATCGGAAAATAGAGTTAATTTCTTCCCAACAATAGACGTATATTTTATTTGGATCATCCATAAAAAATATTGTTTTTTTATTGTAAATATAAGCAGTATCCATAAGACCGTCTCATTAGAAATATATGCCCTACATGATGAAAAGAAAACTATATACATATATGAGCATGTTTGGTACTATGGATTATCGTTGGATTACGCTTTTAGTCAAACGTTTGGTTGGTTTTTAAGAGCACCGGTAATATCTATGGGCCTGGGAATTGAGCACTGTTGAAANGCATTTTCGTAAATAAGTTGAAAAATAATGAATTAATTTTAAAGACAAAATGGTAATTAGTGTCATATCTTTTCCATATGAAGTCCAAATGATTTGAGATTTGGATATACCGTAGAAAACTCAAAGATATAGAAATTTCATGTTTTGAGTTTTGAAAAATTTGATCGTTTGTCTGTTCCATAGGGATATACCGATGTTAAAATGTTAAATAATATATATTATATTATATTATATTATTATTAATATAATATAATATAATATTTAAAAATAAAATAAAAGGTGAGACGGTGGATTCAAATGAAATGAATCTCATTGCACCTACTGACATATCGAGAAAGGCAGAGAAGCGAGAAAAGAAAAGAGGGTTTTCGGTTTTCTTTTCGATCTTGCGATTTATCGGTTTATCCAATCGATGAACCGACTTCAGTTTTGGAATCGTTGATACGAGGTCTTCGATTTGAGGTATAAATTTTATAGTTTTGGTGATGTTTGAAATTCGTCGATTTTTGGAATAAATCCGATAAATTGTTAAATCATACAGAAAGTGAAGATTGTTGAATAGTGTATGATTTTAATGAAGTAGAGAAGATTATTGTGTTGTTGTTTTGAATTATTCCTGATCTATTATAATTATGGATTTTAATCGTTGAATTGAGATTGGAGAATTGCTTATTAGTTGTTATTACTTCTGATTATATATTCGGAGTCTACGAAGTATAGGCTACACGTTGATATAAAGTTTTCGTAATTTGACGGATGTTGTAAAATAGCCTATTATTTAATGTTAAATTAATTAGTGTGTATTTGATGGTAGTATTGTGAATTAAATACACTAGAATATTAAATTGATGAACGATAAGAATTTATAATCGAGTTTTATATGTTGTTGAATTAATTATTGTTGGGCTATTTGATGTTGTATATTGAGGATGTTATGATTGTATTGATACGGTGATAATGATCTGATAATTGTTGTTGAATTATTTAGATACAACACAAGCCTCGGGATCAAAGAAATAGCCAGATTTTATATATACTCGATTATCAGGTACGTGTTGACGTACGAGCATATGTTGTTATTGTTTAGTATTGATGAATACTATTGCGTTGAACGATGATAAATCACTGGTATTGGGTGATTTGATATTATATCTGTTGTTGTTTATTATCGTTGATATTGTTGGTTGTTGTTTGTTGGGAGACGTCACGTTGATGTTGTTCGTTCGACGATATCGCTGTCGCCGGTGTTGGGGTGCGACGTATCGTCGATGTTATTCGTTCAACGATATTGCTGTCGCCGGAGTAGGGGTGCGACGTATCGTTGATGTTATTCGTTCGACGATATTGCTGTCGCCGGTGTTGGGGTGCGACGTATCGTCGATGTTGTTGTTGCAGTAGTATGGGAGTGATGACGTTGATATCGTTGGTGGTTTGATTGTCCAGAGACAGCAAAGGGAGTATTTCTGTTATCATTCCAGTTATATTTTATATTGTTGATAATATAACTGTTATGTATTACGATGATGATTGTTGTGTATGCTCACCCTTTGGGGGCTGTTTCTGTTGGACAGGTTACAGGACTCTGCTGTGAGACAGGATAGTGGTGAAGGACTAGGTGTGTCTAGTCAAACAGTCCTGTAGTTGATAGTAGATAGAGACAGTATAGTTTATTGTCTTATTTGAGTTGTATGTGTGTATTTATTATACTGTTTCTGCTACACTGACGTAGATAGTGTGGTGATTGCACTATTTTGTCGTATATGCATTATATTATTACGTCGTTGAAAAGAAAATTTTTATGCATATGACGTCACATGTTGTATGATTACGTGGCGAGGTTTGGGGCGCCACAATTGGTGGTATCAGAGCATATGTTAGATGTCTGGGATGGTTAGGAGTTGGGTTTGTGATGAGGGAGTTGGATGACGATATTATCTGCGTGTGTCTGTGCATTTGACTTGTTATTGATGATTTCTCGATATGATTGATTGGTCCTTAGTTGTGTGTGCTTTCGTGCGAAAGGTGTGCTGATGATTACTGGATTGTAATTGTTAAATGTTATGATTAACAATTTGATTTCCAGTGATGGCAGCTAGAGAACAGGTACATCCACGCGAGGAAACGGACGAGGTTGACAGTGGGTTTGGGCAGATGAATCCATTGCCACCTCCTCCTATGGGACAGGCACCTGCAGATCAGCCTTTATTGCCTGGTGAGTTGACTTTGGCACAGTTCAGCAGTTATCTTCCGCCGAGATTTGATAGCTCTGAGACTGGCGAGCGAGCAGAGGAGTGGATTGAGAGGATAGAGCAGATATTTGTGACTGCACCGTGTGCTAGATCTGCTTGGTTACGATTGGCTACATTTCAGCTTTCGCGGAATGTATTATTATGGTGGCAGACGACTGAGGCCGGATTGAGAGCTCAGGGCCGTACTGTTGATTGGGATGTGTTTCGGTCTCGTTTTCTTGATAAATATTTTTCTATAGCAGCCAGGCAAAAGAAAGAGAAAGAATTTGAAGATTTGAGACAGGGTAGTATGTCTGTTGCTGAGTATGAGACTCGATATTCTGCATTGCTGAAATATGTGCCACATGTTGCTACGAATGTTCATGCGAAGATGAGGCACTTCTTGAAAGAGTTGAAGTTAGAGTTATTTGATCGTGTGCAATCAAATAACCCGGTATCATTTGAGGATGCAGTGACAAGGGCTGAGATGGCTGAGTTGGTTATGCAGGAGTATGGGGCTCAGAGACGATTATCAGAGCCGACTAGGGAGTCATTGCGATCGCAGGGACAATCTTTTAAATATCAGAAGGATTCATCTTCTTCAGCAGCATCATCTGGGAAGCGCCGATTTGAGTCACGACGTGTTGAGAGTCGTGGGGGCAGTTCTCAGTCTGGTCAGGGGCAGAGAAGGGAGTCCAGAGCAGTGAGATGTTTTCGTTGTGGGGGACCTCACCTGATTAGACAGTGCACACAGACCGAGATCACCTTTTTTGAGTGTGACGGTGTTGTCCATATAGCGAGACAGTGTCCTAGTCGTGAGGGACAGCGAGAGCCCAGGAGTGATAGAGGTAGATCCTCAGAGAGAGGAGGACGACAGCATCAGCAGTTTACACCACGACCTTCTGGAGGACAGCCACGTAGGCAGGGAGCTGGTCCGCCTCAGGCACAGGTGTATGCGTTGACACGAGAGCAGGCAGAGGAGGCACGAGAGGAGATGATAGCGGGTAAGTGTTATTTATGTTCTTATCCTGCTTATATTCTTGTTGATACAGGTGTCTCGCATACATTTATATCGAAGAGGTTTGTGGTTGAGCATCATATGCGCTCGTCTCCATTGTCTATGCCTCTTTCTGTTTCGACACCCTCTGGAGTTGATATATCAGTTGTATCGATGATATTAGATGGTATTATTTCTTATGAGGGCTATGAGTTGAGATCTGATATGATTATTCTAGAGATGGCTGATTTTGATTGTATCGTGGGAATTAATGTGTTGAGGAGATATTGTGCGACTATTGATTGTTATCAGCGAGTAGTATATTTTTACACCGGTGAGAAAGAGCGTTGGACATTTTATGAGAAAGGTTCTCGTCCCCGTGTTCCGTTGATATCTTCTATCCGGATGTCTCGGTTATTGGAGCATGACCATGATGGTTATCTTATTTATGCTGTAGATGTGACAGAGAAGAAGAAGGCGGTGGGAATAGAGGAGATACCTGTAGTTGATGAGTTTGCTGATGTATTTCCTGATGAGATTCCAGGCTTCCCACCAGTCCGTGATGTGGAGTTTGGGATTGAGTTGATGCCAGGTACTTCCCCTATTTCTCGTGCTCCTTACAGAATGGCACCAGCAGAGTTGAGAGAGTTGAAAGCCCAGTTACAGGACTTGCTGGACAAGGGATACATTCGCCCTAGTGTATCGCCTTGGGGTGCACCAGTCTTATTTGTAAGAAAGAAAGATGGAACGATGCGGCTTTGTATTGACTACCAACAGCTGAATAAGGTGACGATTAAGAATAAATATCCCCTCTCTCGTATTGATGATTTGTTTGATCAGTTGCAGGGAACCTCAGTATATTCGAAGATTGATTTGAGGTCAGGATATCATCAGATACGAGTTAGAGAGGAGGATATTCAGAAGACAGCATTCAGGACCAGATATGGGCATTATGAGTTTTTAGTTATGCCGTTTGGATTGACGAATGCTCCAGCTGTGTTCATGAGTTTGATGAATAGAATATTTCAGCCTTATCTCGATCGATTTGTTATTGTGTTTATTGATGATATATTGATCTATTCCAGGAGTGAGGCTGAGCATGCAGGACATTTACTTCCAGTATTACAGGTACTGCGAGATAGACAGTTGTATGCCAAACTCAGTAAGTGTGAGTTTTGGTTGGATCGAGTGGTCTTTTTGGGTCATGTTATATCAAGAGATGGGATTTCTGTTGATCCAACGAAGGTCGAAGCAGTGTTACAGTGATCTGCACCTACATCCGTACCAGATATCCGTAGTTTCTTGGGTTTAGCAGGTTATTATTGTCGATTTATCGAGGGATTTTCAAATATTGCTAGACCTTTGACACAGTTGACTCAGAAAGGTGTGCGATTTCAGTGGTCTGAAGCATGTGAGAGGAGTTTTCAGGAGTTGAAGCACCGACTGACGACTGCACCAGTGTTATCAATCCCAACAGAAAATGAAAGGTTTGTTGTTTATACTGATGCATCACTACATGGTTTGGGATGTGTTTTGATGCAGGATCGACATGTTGTGGCATATGCCTCGAGACAGCTGAAACCACACGAAACTAGGTACCCTGTGCATGATTTGGAGTTGGCAGCCATTATCTTTGCCTTGAAGATATGGCGACACTATTTATATGGTACCTCGTTTACGATTTATACGGATCATAAGAGTTTGAGATTTTTGTTTACTCAGACAGAGTTGAAGATGAGGCAGAGACGGTGGTTAGACTTGTTGAAAGATTATGATTGTGAAATCGAGTATCATCCTGGCNTCTGTCCCCATCGCAGTCTGCAATCCTTCCCAAAAATGAGAAGTAAATCGAGGATCTCTATCAGATATAATAGACACTGGAATCCCATGCAACCGTACGATCTCTCGTATATACAACTGTGCCATCGTCAAATATGTACTATTCATGCTATAAGGTATAAAATGTGCAACTTTCGTCAATCGATCAACAATCACCCAAATAGCATCAATAGTTCCAGTGCTTCTTGGCAAATGAGTCACAAAATCCATCGATATGTGCTCCCATTTCCAAGTCGGCACTTCTAAACTCCTCAATTCACCTCCTGGCCTTCTCCTCTCAGCTTTGATCTGTTGACAATTGAGACATCGACGTACAAAATCAATCACATCACGTTTCATTCCTTTCCACCAAAACTGAGAATGTAAATCCTTATACATCTTCTTGCCACCAGGGTGGATAGAATATCGACTACAATGTGCACGCCGCAACAGGCCCNGGAATGAAACGTGATGTGATTGATTTTGTACGTCGATGTCTCAATTGTCAACAGATCAAAGCTGAGAGGAGAAGGCCAGGAGGTGAATTGAGGAGTTTAGAAGTGCCGACTTGGAAATGGGAGCACATATCGATGGATTTTGTGACTCATTTGCCAAGAAGCACTGGAACTATTGATGCTATTTGGGTGATTGTTGATCGATTGACGAAAGTTGCACATTTTATACCTTATAGCATGAATAGTACATATTTGACGATGGCACAGTTGTATATACGAGAGATTGTACGATTGCATGGGATTCCAGTGTCTATTATCTCTGATAGAGATCCTCGATTTACTTCTCATTTTTGGGAAGGATTGCAGACTGCGATGGGGACAGAGTTGAGATTGAGTACAGCTTATCATCCTCAGACAGATGGTCAGACTGAGCGTACTATTCAGACGCTGGAGGATATGTTGCGTGCTTATATTATGGATTTTAAATCTGTTTGGCATTCAACTATTCCATTGGTGGAGTTTGGATATAACAATAGTTATCAGAGTAGTATTCAGATGGCTCCATTTGAGGCATTGTATGGGAGGCGTTGTAGATCTCCGTTATACTGGGATGATGTTGATCGAGCTGCAGTTCCCGGTCCTGATATGATTCATGAGATGGAACAGAAAGTAAAGTTGATACAACAACGATTGAAAGCAGCGCAAGATAGACAGGCCGCCTATGCAAATAAAACACGACGACCCTTAGAGTTTCAGCAGGGCGATCGAGTATTTTTGAAAGTTTCTACTTTTCGTGGCACAGTGCGATTTGGTATGAAAGGAAAGTTGGCACCGAGATATGTTGGCCCGTATGAAATATTGCAGCGGATAGGCACTTTGGCTTATCGATTGGCTCTACCTCCATCTTTATCTGGTATTCATGATGTGTTTCATGTGTCGATATTGCGGAAGTATGAGCCGGATCCTTCACATGTGTTGGATATTTCTGATGTTCAGTTAGATCCTGATGTGTCTTATGTTGAGAGACCAGTTTGTATTTTGGATCGATGTGAACGGAAGCTTCGTAGTAAGCTTATACCGATGGTGAAGGTTCAGTGGGAACATAGAGGTGTCGAAGAGGCCATTTGGGAGATAGAGCGGCATATGAGGGAGCTCTACCCCTACTTATTCTGATGGTATGACGTATCTTTATTTATGCATGTTATTACTGTTGTTGATTAATTTCGGGGTCGAAATTCATTTAAGGGGGTAGAAATGTAATGCCTGAAGTAAATATTACAACTATAAAATAGTATTGATGGCATTTTTGTAAATATGTCGAAAAATATTCAATTTATTTTGATGGCATTTTCGTAAATAAGTTGAAAAATAATGAATTAATTTTAAGGACAAAATGATAATTAGTGACATATCTTGCTCATATGAAGTCCAAATGATTTGAGATTTGGATATAACGTAGAAAACTCAAAAATATAGAAGTTTCATGTTTTGAGTTTTGGAAAATGTGAGCGTTTGACTGATCCAAAAGGATATACCGATGTTAAAATGTTAAATAGTATATATTATATTATATTCATGGTTTAGTAATGGGATGATTTAACACAAATATTTTAGCCTGTTATTCAGGCTAATATACTGAAATATAAATATTAAAAACTGTAAATAAAAACAGAAAATAAAAACATTAAACTTACAGAATTGTAACCAGAAGAAGAAACTTTTATACAAAAAGTTGAAGCTTTTATTAAGAAGAAATGTTTACAAGAGAGGAATAGAGGGAAGCAAACTCGACCGTGTCCTTCTAAGAACACAGACATAACCAATATATAGATGAAAGAGCCGGACATGAACCCCGGATTTCAATCTAAAAATATAAACAGTAAATTGCTTTATTAAAGCAAATAGTAACATGGTTACAAAAGTCAAAAAGTAAATAGTGAGATTCCACCAACTTGTGCTTTTCCACCGGCTATCGTGATATGCCACTTGAATATAATTAAATATTAAAGATGTCCTAATCATCTTTAATATTATCTTTTAATGAATTTTTTAAATTCTCAAAAATATCATTGATCTGAGAAAATTGAGGAATATCATCCTCTGGATCTTGAGCATCTTGCATATGCATTAGATGAATAAACTGATTTTCACTTGATTCGGATGCCATAAACTTGTCAGATTTTGAATCAGAACATCCAATATTCTTGTAGAGATCTTTCTTCATCTCTTCAATGTAGATTTCTACCATTTTCTCTTTGGAGTAAATTTCTGAATATTTTTGACTCAAAATTTTAAATGGACTCATTGCATCTTTTTTTTTCTTGTTGATGCTGTAAATCTTTCTGGTATGCAGAAATTTTTTCTTCCATTTGATGAAGCGTTTCGGAGCCATAAAGCTGTCCAGTTGCTGGATCTTCTCTTAAAAGTTTATCCCAAAATTTAGTAGAGCTAACTCTCCATAGGCAAGGGATACCTTCATCAGTATAACCAAATTCTGGCTGCCATCTCCAGATCCATGAGATTCCAAATTCCATGAAGAATAGACATAGAGTCTTTCCACCAATCCAATGTTCAGAAAAGGATTTTTTAATACTTGGTGAAACATTTAACCAAGTATTCATTGGTTTTATAAAAATCTCAGGCAAAATTTTTGCTGATGGATCAAAAATCTTCCACCATATGAATAACCAATTTGGAACAGGATAATGAAAAACATTTTCGCAAATTTTCAGAAACCATATTTGTTTCTTTTTCTCATTTTCATAAAATAGAGTTTTATTAAAACTCTCTATATAATCCCAAAAATTACATTTGAAACTCATTTTATGAGTATCAGAATAAAATTCTTTTTCAATCAATGGAGATATACCCCATTCTTCAATAGATATTATCTTTTTGATAATAAACTTGGAGAAGTTATAACTTCCTTTTTGCTGAGTATTACTGAAAAAGTGAGTTATATCAACATTTTTTGTGGATAACAGAAGATTTTCATAAAATCCTCTTTGTTTATAAGAACCAAATACATATGATGTATTTGTTAAATATCTCTCCATGATAGTCCACAGAGTCTTTTCCCATTGGATATCCTTTTCTTCTATAAGAAGAATTAATTCACGATGTTTGGTCTCTGTATATAGAGCCGAATCATTATCATCTTCTTTCATGATATTAACATATGATGCTGAAGATTGAGAATCTGTATTAGATTTCTGCTTCTATTTCAAAAATTCTTGAAACTCATTGTATAACTCATTATTTTGCTCAGTATTACTGGCTCATGAACTAGATAAGTT